>NC_058108.1:10000-85000 GCF_914725855.1 Thunnus albacares | reverse complement strand
TTGAACAAAGTCAAAGGTCCAATCAGAACAAAGTGGGCTCAACGGGAGGCGGGCCTTAAAGAGATGGTTTTTTTGAACTGTCAATCATGCAATGATGATGAACCTGGAATAAAACTATAGACCTGGAATCTTCCTGATACGTCCTCGTTACAGACCTGCATCTCCAGCAGGAACCAGTTGGTGTTAATAGATGAACGAACACGTTGTGTGTTTAGACGAGATGACAATAAAACAACCAGCTTTACCCTTTTAACCAGGTGCTGTCTCAACATACTGGAGATTAACATTACAATAAATCATTAGTGTAGAAAGATTAGTGATATAAAATGTATTTATTTTATAATGATTTTGACTCTTAAATGTTTTTCTTTCTTGCAGAGTTGAGTAACGGCAATTTTAACATTAAGACGAGCTCTGGGTACAAGTTTGGCTGCCTGGCCAAGATAGTCAATTACATGAAGGTAAGCGTGTGGAGACGTTTCTTCTTTTTAAGAAGTGATGCGAGTATTTCTCTCGGTCCTTGTTGTTTGTTAAACTCTCAGCAGCATCCACTGAACTGATTTTAAGTTTGTCATCATGTCCATCAAAGCTCTTTAAGAGTTTGACTTGTTGTCTGTTGTGTCAGTGAGTCAGATTTGTTTTACTGCATAGCGTTCAGTCTTTTCTTGTTTACCAGCCGCGGTGCTGCAGAGAGGCAACCAGGCCCCGTCACACTAGCTGTCTGACTCATCCCTCGCTAGCAGAACTCACACTCAAGTTGACAGATTTTCTTTGAATGTGTGTATTTATTGTTCCATCTGTTGAATACACGGAGCTTTAAAGTGTGTCAAAACCTCAGCGGTTGGATGAAGGCGCTACGTTGCTGTAGAAATGTAGCTAAACCCTTTTAAAGGTGTTTTAAAGGTGTGCTGACATTTTAAATAAGTGAAGGAAGATGCTGTTGTTGATGCTGTACGTGTGTTTTTTCTTTGTAGACGAGGCATCAGAACGGTGATACACACTTCCTGACTCTAGATGAGATTCTGGATGAGACCAAACTTCTTGATATCAGCATGAAACAGAAACAGTGGCTGATGACTGAGGTGTGTTCACATCCTGTATGTTACACTTGAGTAGCAACAGTTAATGCTGATAACGGATATCCTTCACCTACAATATTCAACACTCCTATTAGTAGAGAGAAAATACTAAATGTCCTTTATTATTTATTTGCTAATCTTTTAAATATACTTGAAGTGTAAACAGCCTAATGAAACGTCTCCTCGCTGCTGATCTCAGGCTTTGGTCAACAACCCAAAAATTGACGTCCGAGACGGGACGTATGGCTTCAAGCCCAAATATAACCTGAAGGACAAGAAAGCTTTACTGAGACTGCTGGACAAACACGACCAGCTGGGCCTGGGAGGAGTGCTGCTGGAGGACGTAGAGGAGGGGCTCCCCAACTCCGCCAAGGCCATCAAGGTAGCTCACAGTAAACCTCCTTTATGATAATTAATATGCACAGTATGTTGATTATTGCACTTCTGTCTCTTGTATGATCGGATATTTAAATGTACCTCGAGGTGGCTGATCAATAAAGACATTGGCAGAGAAATAAACATTGATATGATCAATCGCAGGCTTTGGGAGATCAGATCATCTTTGTGACGAGACCAGATAAGAAGAAGATCCTGTTCTACAATGACAAACACTGTCAGTTTGTGGTGGATGAAGGTGAACAATCTCTCTCACGAGGCTTTTCTCATGTTGAAGATTTAGGCTGCTGAAGGTTTAATAAAATTTAATACAATTAATAAACTGTATTAGTTGTAAACACCAAACGTGGGCTGGTGATAAACTCTTTAATGTGCACTGGCCCTGATATATTATTATATTATTATATTATATATTATAAAATTGTTTATTTTTGGTAGATGGGTCAAAATCTTTAAATAATTTCAGAGTTGTGTGTGTGTGTGTGTGTGTGTCAGCTGTTTCATGAATGTTTTTTTTTAAATGTTAGAGTTTCAGAAGCTGTGGAGGAGCGTTCCAGTGGACGCTATGGATGAAGAGAAGATCGAGGAGTACCTGAAGAAACAAGGAATCTCGTCCATGCAAGAAACTGGATCAAAGAAAACGGTCGATATCTTTTGGTTTCTCATCGGCTTGATTTTCATTGTAACTTTCCAAATCTACAGTATATAACTGAGTACCTATTCTAACTAAGTATAACTAACTAACTGTTCATTTCATTAGAAATAATGGCTTTCTCCTTTATGATTACACTGCAACCTGTTTCACGGCTACCGGCTGCAGTGATCTCGCTCAATACTTGTTGTCCCCAGTAGTCACTTAGACCTAAAATGACAGAAAAATACAGTCCAGGTTGAAAAACCACCAAGTTGTCCTTGAACAGCAACACTCACTGTTGTCATGTGTGCTTCCTGCAGTTACCAGTTCAGAAGAAGAAGAAGCAAGGTGGGCAGAGGAAGAGACACTTCAAGACTCACAACAACCATCTGGCGGGAGTTCTGGAGGACTATACGGACGGCGTCCCTGTGAAGAAGTGAAATCCGCTGCTTCACGCCCTCACAGTGATGTAGAATCAGTAATCCAGACATGGCTGGTGACGGACGCTGGCCTCACTACAATACAAAGACTCTTTATGGCTGTTTATGTCTTTTCTTCTCGCTCTGCTGTGATCTCGTATTACACGGAGTAAATAGCAACTATTGTGTGGAATCCTTCTTAGTTTGGTTATTGATTGTGATAACTGCAGGACCCTTGAGGGAAGGAGTACTGAGACCATTAATGATGCTGAATACCCCCCCCCCCCCACCAAAACCACCATCCGTACAGGGGGCGCTGTCATCTGACTGTAAACTGCAAACGAGAGTTACAGTGTGTAAATATTATTTTCTTCATTTTACTCAGTGTATCACAAACGTGTGTGTGTAGAAGATATTATTTGAGGAAATATTCCTCAAATATTGAAAACTTTCCACCATTTCAACAGGAATGGCTGAAGAACCATCTGGGACGTTACTTCTCATTGAATTCCAAAATATTTAAATTGTTTTACACCATAGCATCAAAACAAAGGTTTAAAATGCTAGAATATTGTGAATTTATTTTAATAAATGACACTGTTACATGATGCTGCCTTATTCCTTCATTTACATTCACTGCAGCTTTTCTGAGGTCTTCCTCTTCCTCTTCTTCTTCTTCTTTTTCTTGTTTTATATAAAACTTAAATTAAGAATCGACGGCTGTAACTGTGCCAATTTTCAAAATGTGGATTTACACTGAAAACCCTTTAATTCCTGTGTTCTTACTGGTTTATGTAAAACCCAGTGATGAAATAACCAGTAACTACTGTGATCATAAAATAGAACACGAATCAGCATTCGAGGTTATTTAATGAATCATAGAAAACGATACATGAAGAGGAAACGTTTGCAGTTAGAAAATACCAGTGAGAAAAAGTACTGATGAAGCTTGTTATACATATTATATAATTATATACATTCAGCATTACCTATTTAAATATGTGCCGGCCGGCCGTTTACAATAAAACCCTTCAGTTAGCAGCGTGACCCGCTTTCACTGTTTTCTTTAAATGATGGTAGTTCGGCAGAATCTTCATCAGGAAGTCGAGCTGAAGAGTCTGCGGCTGAAAAGAAGAAAAGACAAACGTGTTGATAAGCAGAAGACATAAAAGTGTTTTTTTCACTATGATTTGCACAACTAACAACCACAGTACGCTGCAGTTTACCGTTTATTTAATATTTATTTAATATTTATAGTGCTTCCTGGACAGGTTGAGGCAACATGAAGAAAATTCAAAGGAGATAAAAACTGTAATGCTGTAAAGTGAATTATGGTGTAAAGTCCTTTGTGTCTCCATCAGTGTAGATACGCAGTAATGTGTTAAATCTCATGGAGTGATACCTTTAGTTTAAATATGGAAGTTTTGTTGCGTACTACTTTAAAGTGAGACGGGCTCCAAACAAACAAACAGACAAACAAACATATCTGAGATTCAGTTTATGCCGATATGTAGCTGTATGTTTATCTGCATAGTTTAAAAGGCCCTTACTTCTTAATCATCATATATGTTGGAGCTTTCAGTCATGAAAACTCTTCTGATCAGGTCAAAGAATCATTCACATTAATATGCACAGTATGTACTTGCTAACCCATGTTAACAGTCAGCATATGTAGATAATCTGCTGCTTATTTATTTATCAACACTAGTCATGTGTTTTTTCTTTTTTTTTTACAGTCGTGCTGTTAAATGGTTCATCCCTTGAACTTTTATAACATTTCCAACACTTGGTCAACACAATTATTTTGTCTTGTTGAGACACATCATCTAGAAAAACAAATCCTTTATTTGTCAGTGTTTCTCCTCTTGGGTGACATTTTTCCTGACGTTTCCCGTTTACAGTCAATATGTTGCCAATGAGTGTAACTGTGTACCTGCGGTCTCTCTGTCTGAACCCGCCTCATACATCCAGAGCCGTAGATGACCGTGTTCTCAGGGATGACCTCGCAGGTGTTGACCTGACAGAAGGCCCCGATGATACATCCACTGGTGAGGATCACATTCCTACCGACGTCAGCTACACAACACAATAGAAGACATTAGCTAGTGAGTGACTTCATTCTTTCTTTCAGATGCTGCAGCCGCTCACATCTCTACATGAGCACACAATCAAAGTCAGAACAAAGATGCGAACATCTTACCTTTTGATTCTATCACATTGTTGTCCCCGATTTTCAGGGCTTGTGACACTGGATCATCAGTTAAAGCAAAATTCGATTTTGACAGCTCAGAATCTTTACATGGTTATAAAAGTGCAGCCGTTAACCGGTGGAGTCAAGACTAGTGAAAAGGATACCACAGCCAACTTCAAACACGTTGTTGATACCGATGGTCATAGTCTTTGGTTCCACTTCTGAATCTGGTGTGATGTTCTCTGGGTAACTGTTGGATAGAAAAACAAGCTTGTAATTATTATAATGGTTACAAAACAGAAACAGTACACACACAAATATGGGTAGAAGAGATTACACTGACATATAAGGAATCACCTGTTAATGATGAGAGCTTGCTCCTCGATCAAATTGCCTTCTCCGATCACTATGGGTCCTGCCTCTGCAATGATACGAGCTTTCGGGTGGACCACTGTTCTGGGACCTGAGTAAACGCAAAGAAAAGTTTTGAGGAGAGATACTGAACACACACGACAGTAAATCAGGAAAAGTAGTTACGCGACTGAACGGATTAAAGGTAAAGAAATGCAGTTTTGTCAAGTCAGCAGTTTCTTGTAAGTCACTCAAAACATCTTACCTATGGTGACATCTCCTCTGATTTCACTTTCAACACAAACTACGGCGCCAGCGGCTATTTTGACACTGCAAAAAAAAAAAAAGTTAGCGAGGACGTGAGAGAAAATGGGTTAAAATGTTAACGTAGCTAACGTAACATTGCTAGCTAGCCACGTCGCTAAGCCGTTTAAACTCGTCATAAGGTGACTTCATTGTGGCTATTTCGTCATCTGCACGTTTTGTTTTTAAGAATTAACTGAGACGTTTAAAGTCATTTACGGGCCAAATTTTATATTACCTTTTCTGGGCATTTTGTTTATCTGCCATTGTGAAGTCTGATGGGAGGCGCCGATGATCCGCTCGGTTATCGATTTGAAATCCTTGCTGTTGCAGCGTATGCGCATGCGTCAGTCGACTTAAAACCACAGTACAAGGAGAAAAAAATAAATAAAATGAAAACACAAGCAGAAATAAAACTGAACAATGTAAAAGATACATAATACAGAAATAAAAAGATAAAAACAAATAAATATAACTTTAAAAAGTGAATAAACCTCAAAACATACACATATACTGTACTTAACCATTTACATATGCACACATTTTTTGTTGTATTTTTTGTTGTCTTTCTTTTCTTATCTTGTGTTTCTATGTTAAGTGATTACTCTCTGGAATGAATTCTCAGTATGACTTGTTAATGTACTATTAATTCTTAGTTTGTATTGTTTTGTTTTATAATTCCTTTTTTCTTTGTCCTATGTTTATTTATGTTTTTAAAAAAATAAAAAATATTCTCCAAAAAAGTGAATGAGCAATACTGAAAACCATCTCAAATCATCTGGCAATGTTGCCCACAAGGTTTCTCAAGAGATGAGATGTCTTTAAAGCTTTTTTGTTTGTAGATAATCTATAGATCATAGAATGTCTGAAGTTCAATATAAAACAAGTTTATATTTGGAAGAAACTAAAGAAATCTGGCTTTGTGAATATGATGTTTGCCCAAAAGACACAGCAATTTTATTATTATTTTATTATCAATTTCACGTTTGATAGACTCTACATTTAGAAATAAGACCATACTTTCATACCTTATGAGTCTCCCAGATTAATAAGAAAATGTGAATCCAAAAGTTACTTGACTGAGTACAGACGTAAAATAAATGAGAAAAGGACTCAACCTCCTTTTTGCAGAATGAACATGAAAAGGGTAATCCATAGTGGATGATCTGTTGAGGATAACAAACAGGTAGTGTTATGTATGGTGAATTAGTGTAATGTGGGACACCTACGCTCAAATGCATCTATCTCATCTTTTATCAAATGCTAATGCACAGGACTGCTGTCAAATTAAACCTGGGCTGTTATGTAATTAAAATCACATGAGTTCACACGTGATGTCATAGATTGAGGCGGGCAATCTGCCAACAGGAGGTACTTTCTGTGAAGTCCAGTGAAAGGTTAGTGTGGATTTAAAGTACTTTAATGTTAAGGATATTAATCTGTCATGAATGAAGCAATGTTGAAGATTGTTATCAGATTGTATATTCATGTATCAATATGGTGAAAACATGTTTCATAATTTTTATTTCATTTTTTCATTGTCCCACTTTGGAATATTTGGTTTGAAATGTGGGAAAGCATGGTTTTACATTGGGACATTCATATATATTCTTAAATGGTGAAATATGCATTTAAGCACATTAAATGTGCAATACCAACAGTTATTCAGGGGTCCTCGTCTTGTAATGATTATTTTTTTGTTATTTTTAGGCAGATTGCAAATTATATTATTACTAATATTAATACATAATATAATACATTACTGTACTATTTGTAACAGCAAATACAATGTAATTACTGAAATGACCAGACATGTACTTTGGCCTTGAGTGTTACTGATCAGAGAAGTTTCATTGTACTAATTAAGGTGATTTAGACCTTTCAGCCTCCTAATGAGATCCCAGGTTTCAGTCTGCACTGTCAACACCCACTAAAGGGAACACTTTACTACCTGCCATTTCTACCCCGAACATGATATCTGCATTCTCTTTTTCTGATATGATTAGAAAAGATGGCATTGGGTGCATATATAATGTGTTGGCTTCATACCGTAATATAGCGTTATTGCTTAACCGCCAACTGCAAAAAATGTCCCACTTTACTCTAATTCACATTAAATTTGTCCCTTCTCGCTCCCACTACAATATCAAAACAAGGCAGAATCGGAAGTGGTTTCTATTATGGCAAAAAGGAAATTAAAGAAAACCACAAAAGACACATCTTCAGACGTAGCAGTGACACAGGCCAGTCAGAAGCAAATGACACAGTCAGGGAAGGGTGACATGTTTTCTCTTGCAGCTGTTACTTTGGTCGTTGCTGTTTTCGTGGGACCACTGACAGCTGAAATGTCTACCTGTAAGTACCGAGAGCTCCACAAGGGAAAGGTGTTGGTAATGAGCTCACAAGCTAGCTCGGCTAACAAGCTAATTGCCAAAAGTTCAGCCGGATTTGACAACACTTTCATCTCTGTAGCTGTTTAAACTCGCTTCTAACAGTCACGAAAGCGTTCGTCAAACAACAGAAGATTCACGACGATATAAATGTGTTAATTTGACCGTAAAAAACAAAAGATATTAGCTTTGAGCTAACTTTAGATTCGCGTCAAACAGAGCACCAACTGGAAGAAGCAACTGACACTCCCAAGAATGAGCTCAGAGACGTTTGAACTTCCCTCTTTGGGGCTATTTTACGGATTAATTCAGCATGTGACCACCGGGCTCTGCAGCCATAACTTCAGCCTTCTCACATGCTTTCCTCTTCCAGGCAGCAGCAGTAGCCTGACGGTAGTTTACTCTTCAGTCCGACTGTATCTCTGCTTATTGTCGCTACATCCAGGTACCATCACACACACTTTGGTATGGAATAAATTTACCTCGGTGACAGTGAACTGTAGCTTTGAGGTAAGTTACAGCACGATAGTTGCACAGCTTTAGCCTCTACAAGTGCAATAACGCAACGCATCCACGGTATGATTTCTCCCGCTTAACGTTATACAATATCTATGTCAACATGGAGTCAGGAAGGCTAGCATTATTCAACGCATGTGCACTTGGTTCATATGATAAGCGTATGATTGAAATAATGTCAATAACATTAAGTAAACACTGGGTAAACTGTTGGGTGTGGTCAGCTATAGCAACACTGCAGGCTGCAGCATCTTTTCTGCATGATGTCTGTACAGCAAATGGATTTGGTTTGATCTGCATCTGCACAATGTGTGCTGCTATTTCTCTCCAGCTGGCTTCTCTTATCGTAAGCACACAGTCCTGAAGATGGATGAAGCATTTCTGAGAGTCCACAATGAGTTGGACACGAACCTGGTGGTGTCCTGGATTTCAGAGCGCTGCTACCAGGTGAGTTCGGCACACTCACACCAAATTCAATCAGGAGAGACAAATGAATGAAGCTAAAAGAATCGTTTATTATACAGGAGATATTGATGATTAAGTCTTTGATGCTTAGACTCTACAGGGAGATTTTGTAATCGAGGGACATCAGTCCTGAGCAGCAGGTGGTAGCCGATGACTTCTGCTGAAACTAATAAGGCTGATGAAGTGATGCACTGATGAATCTGAGAGGACTGGGCTTTGATAGGGAGGTGGGGGGGTGCTCGTAATGGCAGCCTGAAAGCACTAAGGCAGGGATGGAGAAAACATTTTAAAAGACGGCTGTAACATGATAGGCTGACAATGAAGGTGTATGACTGTGCTATTGGCTAAATGTGACCAGCTGACATCTCAATTGATGGCACCCGGCAATGACAGCAAGGAAATTAAGAGTGAGTATGCAGTGAGATAATCTTCCTGACTGAACTTTAGCTAAAGCTCCATTACTCTCCTCAAGTGGTGGATATCTGACTGCAGTGTCTATAATAGTACAGGCCTGGTGGGCCACGGGGTCAATGAGAACCCCCACCAGGCCATAAAAATCCCTTTTTGAGTGCAAAACAAGGCCAAATATCTATTCCTTTGGAAATCAATAATCAATATCGTTTGGGAGCCTCTTTGCAACACTGATCCGAAACGTGAGTCGACCTCTGTGTCGTTGCCTTGGAAACTCTTGATGTGAATGCGAGTGCCACTGCTGTCAGAGTCCCTGTGAGTTACTGCAGAGCGAGAGCAAGCGTTTATGGGATGCAGGTTAGCTAACGTGAGCATGGAACTGCCTAAAACGAGAAAAGGCTCTAACACAGTTAACGGACAAACAAACATATCAACGTTTTCTCTAAAACTACGGAGTCAAACAAATATACAGTTGGGGAAGAAGTGAGAGGTGCAGCGTATATTTATGCATTAAATGCAGCTTATGAAGTCATCCTCTCCTTGTGACCACTGTGATTTAAGTCTTGAATATACTCAGCAAACAAACATTTGAAATATAAATTGCAGACCGCCTGCTGTGCCGTCTGACTGAAGCCGGCCGTCCCGCCTGCCTCGGCCCGTTAGGGTTTCTCGGTGTGAACCACCAGGCCTGAAAAAAATTCTACGGGAAACACTGGACTGGTTTATGTTGATGATGATGATAATGATGATGATGATGGTGATGCTCAGATCTAGATGCATGCTTCTCTGTGTGCTAGTGTTTGTACCAGCCGCTAGGGGTGGTCCCTGCTCGGCCCGGTCCTGGTCAGTCCGGTTCAGAAGAATTCATTGTGAGCACTCAGCATGAACTCACACTACAGCTCAACAGCACCGTCGTCAACCTGGAGCTCTGCACGTAAGTTAAACAACAAAGACATGTTTCACATATGCAAGAACGGGGCATAAACTGCATAAAAAGGTATACAGAAGGTATACTTCCAGTTTATCTTTCAACCAATGGGAACTGGTTCTGACTGCTCAGCTGAACTGACCTAAATCTGTTTTACAAACAGCATAAAATGAACAGCCAAACCATTCAGCATATGAAGGAAAGACATGGAAGACTTGACTGTGAAATGCAGTTAAGCAGACATACCTCACATACATTTGACGTATAGTAGGATGTCACATTTTGTCAAGATGAACGTTGTGTGTCAACTAACTATCTTGTAAGGAAAAGATTGTTGAATGACAATCCACATCTATTCAATAACTGATCAATGCATATATATCAGCATATCTTCTTCAATCCCCAGAGTTCCCTTCCACTTCGGGGAGCAGGGGAACTATTCTCTGTGGGTGAAAAACTTGAACGAGTCCTCAGTGGTCAACTGCTCCGTAGTGACTGATGCAGATCCCGTCAACAGCTACATACGTGAGTCACACACACACACATTCATATGACATTCATAAGCTTGTATGACATGGATATTAAGTGTTCTTATATATTCACCCTGTACAGAGTACACGCGATTGTACATCTAATTAATGTCTCACTCTCTCCGCAGCGATCCTGGTCGCTTTTCTTGTCTTTTCTGGACTGGCCTTGGTGTCTGCTATTGGAAGAACAATATTAGGGTAAACTCACTTTATTCTGTTTTGTCTGTTCATTCAGTTGATTTAAAGTGAAGCTGTGATAAAGTGAAAACATATGTATGATTTATCATATTAATGATGGGCTGATTTCATTCGATTTGTCTGCTGCTGTATTCTGTATCAGAGAATCAATTCTAACCGGTTGCTTATTTCTTCTTCAGACTCGATGTAGTGAAGGGAATCCTCTTCCGAATCGGTGGCTCCATGGAGACAGAAAGACTCATCAACTCTGTGAGTGTTTCTCTGGAACGATGCAACTCGAACTTCACCAAACTGAGGGACAAAATATCATCTTTTTCATCAGCGTTTGACTAATATAGCAACTTTCTTGATAAATTTTTAAGGATTGATGTCTTGCAGCTCTGTGATTTTTTTATTTTTCATTATAAAGCACTTTGGAAGTTTGTTTTAAAGAATGTGACATATTTTCTATGATACATCCTGCCTATATTTAGCGCTTTTCAGGCGCTGTTAACGCTTAAAGAATTAGTAAAGGTTTTTAGCAGAGAGCTTACAAGCTATTTGAATCAAGGTTTTCTTCACTTTCAAACCAAAGAATAATTAATAGTAGAAGTGTATGGAGCTTTATGTGTAACTCTGTAACTTCGATAGAATAATGTTAATATCTATCTTATCTTTTATCATGCAGGAACTGGGCTCCCCTGGCAGGACAGTGGCACCAGTTACTGACAACATCCTTCCTCCATCACCCAGCCCCAGCAAAAGGCTGCGATCTCTGGACACATTCAGAGGGTAGGCCGACTCTCTCCCCTCTCACCCCTGCAAGTTTAACACTTGGTCTGAATGTGTCACATGATTCTCACTGCAGTGCTTTTAGCATTTCCATGTAGCTTTGATGTTCTTGTTTGCTATAATCTACTGGCTGCGGTGCTCCGTGCCTTTCAGTAATGCTGTGTCTTCTATTTCCTGACAGGATCTCTTTAGTAATTATGGTGTTTGTGAACTACGGAGGAGGGCGATACTGGTTCTTCAGACACGAGAGCTGGAACGGTCAGTCCCACCAAACGACTCCTTCGTCATAGATCTCTGTAAACTATCATGATACTGTAGTTGATGTGTTTCCTGTTCATCTCCTTACAGGCCTCACTGTTGCAGATCTGGTTTTTCCTTGGTAAACTCAATTTACATTTTCTTCTATAAAGTTTGTCTGGCATATTTTTGCACTGATTAGTCGACAGTTCCGCTCATACATGAAAGTAAATATTTGCTGATATTTTGTAATGTCATGGCAGCACTGAGAGAGAACTAGAACCATGAACTCATTACAGATATTGTGGTATTCATGTATAAAATAAAGGTATTTATAATAATGTTCTATTAATTACAACTTGTTTGAAGGATTGATTATGTCCTCTCTTGTTTTGACCTACTGCTATTTGCCTGGATATTGTGTGTTATTACAGTTTGTATTTAAGCTTTGTTTGCAGTTTTATCATGAGCCAGTTCTCTGAACTCGTTTACTGGTTGCTGAATTTGGAAATAGACTCCAGACTAATATTTAACCAAAAAACAAAACCTGATAAGCTTCCGAGACCGATGTTAATATTTGAGAGTTCTGATAATCTGGTGACAATATGTCGGCCATATTTGATGTTGGGCTCTAATTGTATTTAAGATAAACATGCATCTTATTTCTAACAGTGTTTCTGTCTCTCTCCTCCACCAGGTTTGTGTTCATAATGGGGACGTCCATCGCTCTCTCAGTGAACTCTCTGCTGCGTGCAGGCTGCACTCGCAGCTCACTACTGAGAAAAGTTGCGTGGAGGAGCCTGCAGCTCTTCATCATCGGCGTCTTTGTCATCAATCCAAACTACTGCCAGGGACCACGTGAGTATAAACACAGTTCTATAGTTAGGGTTCAGGTATCCCGGACAATGTTCTTCATCACTCTGTGCACTTGTGTGGTCGTGTCTTCCTTTCTTCACTTGCTCACACTCGATCCTCCTCCACACCGCAGTATCGTGGGACAACCTGCGGATCCCGGGTGTGTTACAGCGCCTGGCCTGGTCATACCTGGTTGTAGCCTGCCTGGATCTGTTGGTGGCGAGAGCTCACCTTGACATCATTACAATGGTCAGACTACAGCTCCATTTTACCCTCATTCTTTACATTTATTTGTTTCTAAGAGTTACTTAAAGACACAACTGTCATACCTACTATGAATCCATAAATCATTAAGTTATGCTGATGTTAGGGTTAGGATGTTATTCTTGTAACTATCTAACTGTTTAACTATCTATGATAAATGTGTTTATGCTAAATGTATTTGGAAGGACAATGAAACGGTCTGAGTGAGAAATGTCTGTGTTTTCCAGGATGCATGGTGGTCCCCTTGCCTTGATATCTTGCTGTACTGGCCAGCCTGGCTGTGTGTGCTTCTTTTAGAAATCATCTGGCTATGCCTCACTTTCATACTTCCTGTACCAGACTGCCCAACGTGAGTCAAACAGGACAGTGCATGTTTACATATATACTGTCTTACATGTGTACTTGTATTAAGAGGGAAATGCTCAGCAAACAACGAGGTTTTGTCCACTTTTAAAGAGTATTTGTTTATGTGTGTCTTTGGTCTTTTGTCTGTTTATGTGTTTTTTTGTTAAGCAGTGAAAGGTGACAGTAGTTCAGTCTAATTATTAGGATATGCTTTAGCAGTGTTATTTTTGATCCAGATACAGATTTCAAACATCAACTCTGATAGTTTTGCTTTCAGTCAACAGATCGAGTCTGTACATCCTGTTTCTTTACAATTAATTTTTAAAGGAATTGATTTTATTTTTAAACTGAAGACTAACATTACTGACATCACCCTCTTCCTTTGAACAGCGGCTATCTAGGTCCAGGTGGGATTGGGGACATGGGCTTGTATGCTAACTGCACCGGTGGAGCAGCTGGATTTATTGACCGCTGGCTGCTTGGAGAAAACCACATCTACCAGACTCCTTCGTCACGGGTCAGTGACCAACAACAACTAGCAGAGCATACCAACAGCAGACACATTTAGTCTTTCTTCATATCTCGGGATGTTACGCTTGAGCTTACATATCAGGTTTCTCTTGTATGGGCTCGTGCACAAATGATGGAACAAGTATTTACATTTATTTATTTGTTTCTATTACAATGAAGGTGATTTATGCGACTCACATGCCTTATGATCCGGAAGGTGTTCTTGGTAGCATCAACTCTATCCTCATGGCTTTTCTTGGATTACAGGTTTGTAATATGTATTTGTATATATATGAATGCTCATATAGCTCATTTGACAACTGAAGGGAATCAATTAATGCTTGAACTGTTGTATTTTCAATTTTCCCAGGCAGGAAAGATAATCTTACACTACAGAGATCTTCATACAAGTATTGTTTCAAGGTTCCTCATATGGGGTCTCATACTGGTAAGCACATCAACTTGTTATATCACATCTGCTTTTAACAGAATGTGCACATTTGTTGTTACTTCTAAGTGTATTAAATCAGTCATTGCATTACTAAGTAGGATTACAGTCATATTTTTTTGAATGAAACATTGAATAATAAAGTGTCTTTTAACACGCAGGGAGCTTTATCAGCGGTTCTGACCAAGTGTTCCACAGATCAGGGATTCATTCCTGTCAACAAGAATTTATGGTAATGTTGCTCTTTGTTATACTGTTGTGTAATCTCACATGTGATTTAAGTGTTCATATATCTTTTGTTTTATTATGTTTTTAGTATTTTATAGTACCATTCTTTCCTCACTTTGTTTTCAAATGCCTTGTATGTCCTTATGTATACAAACGGACTGAACAACTGCACACTCATGTTGTATAATTTACTCAATTTAAGTTCTGTCATGGTTTTACAACATTTCCTTCACAATCCTAGAAAGCTACTTCCCTAAACCTAAACCTAAAGGACTGCTTCATTAGAGCATGCAGTCTAAAAGTTCAACTGGATTGAATGTTTGGCACACGGTCGTCAAACTCACCAAACTGTGCCAACGCGTTGCAAGCACAGTCAGAAGTTGTTAACCTTTAGGTCCAGCCAGTGAAATGACACTGGCTTTAAAGTACAAGGGTGAAGTTTTTGTGTCCTGTATAAAAGGAGCTTTGTGCAGTTACTGTTTACCAGATACGTTAAAACTTGGGATATCCTTCAGAAATACGTATTTGCAGTAGAATGCGTTAAGAACTGTGTGTGTCCATTTGACTTGTAGGTCTTTGTCCTATGTGACAACACTGGCCTGTTTGGCCTTTGTGCTGCTGGTGCTGGTCTACTACACAGTGGATGTAAAGAAGTGGTGGTCTGGAGCACCTTTCTACTACCCCGGTGAGTGCTGCACCATACTGTTACATATGTTAGTGGACATATGTGACGCTATCAGTGATACATGAACAACTTGCTGTTTTTGACTTGATTTAGTTTAATATGAACCATGAAAATCATCCACATGCAGACCCATGCTGCAAACATTTTTAATAGCTTTTCTTGAATGTTTTACTTCTCAGATATGGATTATTATTAATCTTTCTATGTCATCAACATGACATTTGCTTCACTCTCACTTGTGTACGTGAAATCAGGTATGAACTCCATCCTCGTGTACGTGGGCCATGAAGTGTTCGAGGAGTACTTCCCTTTCCGCTGGCGCATGGCCAACAGCCAGTCCCACGCTGAGCACCTCACCCAGAACCTCGTGGCTACTTCCTGTTGGGTCCTCATCTCCTATGTGCTCTACAGGAAAAAGATTTTCTGGAAAATTTAGAAGCGGGACCGTCAGTCACGGGGCCTTCAGACAACAAAAGCAGAGGACTTTGTTTACATCAGAATTGCTGGAGTTATAATCTGAAAACATTTGGAAAACAGGAGACTGATTTATTTTGTCAAAATGATGTGGACTCTGTTCCTAAATGTTTATGAGTGTCTTACTTCCAAGCAGCACTACTTGTTTGTTTCTTTAGATTTTCTAATTTTGGGTCACTACTTTATAAGAGCATTAACACTTTTATTTCAAAGATCTGAAGATATAAAGCAGCTGACCCCTGCCAAATGTCTTAACTGACTCAGGAAGAACTCATTCCAAGAATAGTTAAAGTTGAGAACTATGAAGACTGTCGTTGTTAATCTGCTGTTTGACTAGACGCTGGTTTTGATTCCTCATGTTGCACCACAGACTACAGCAGCAGGGTGTTGAAGTAGTGCTTTAACAAGCCCTTGTTGACAGAATCCCTGCTGCCATCTGAAGCACCGTTGCATTACTTTGAAAGCTGAAGTGGGTTTTTATGAGATTGAATCTTCAAGGGCCAAAGAAGACTGTAAATGACACTTAAGTGAAAATCTTATCAAGAATGTATTGTGAACATTCATATTGATTTAATTCACAGGATGTTTAAAAGGGGGAAGTTTGTAGATGTTTTAAAACTTGAAAGTAGCTGCAATATTTCAATCCTCTGTCTGTAGTTTTAATCATCATTTACTGGTTTTATTTTTGATCATTAGGCCTGTTTTCCATGTGCAGCCCCCCCCCCCCCCCCCCCCCCCCCCCCTCGTTCACTCAGCAAGTGTCCACTGGTGTGACGTACAAGTGAAGGAGAGCAGATGACTATTTAAACCCACAGGAAGTTGCATTTTGGTCCATACAGAAGCAAATGTGTTCATTTTCGATCAGGTTTCCAAAAACAGAACTCACAAAACTGCCCCCCCCCCCCCCCCCCCTTTTAAAAAATTAAATAAATTCTCACGCACGCCCCTTTTAATGTTGGCATTTTCAAAAGTGACAAAACTTTTCTCTCACCAAAAGTGCAACTTTTGAGTAGAATTTTTTTCTTCACATTTTGGTAAATGTGTCATGAATTTACAGTCTATAATTAATGTAAAGCTACTGTATGTTGCACCTGTACAGTGATGCAATTATGAGATGTGAGAGAATAAGAATATATCTGATTTTCTCATCACACCACTAAAACACTTTCTATGATTGGCAGTGAATAAATGTTGTTTAAATTTTACGTTTTATCAACACATGTTGCAAAACTCTGTGATGTCTGTTGGATATCTGAATGCTGTGAGAGATTCTGGAATAATTGCTCATCTTCTGTCTTCATTGATAAAATTAATTCTGTCAAATTTTATATGTTCAATTTTTTTATATTCACCTTTTGAAAATATGTTTATGTAATAAAATGTATTCTAAAATATTGCCGTTTGAGTTCGATGGTGGGTTTTATTGTTATGTTGACATGTGAAACTGTTGTTTTCCCTGATAGTCTTAAAATGGCCATGTGAATATTTTATATATGAATATACTATATTATTATATATTTCCAGCGTTCCAGTTCATGTAACATTTAATTATCCTCAAACTCTGCTTTCTATCCTTCAGTATAGAGAGGTGTAGTTTATTGCTCAATAAGGCGTGGGAATCCAGTTACAGTGCGGGTTCCATGTGTTAAAAAAAAAGGAAAAAAAGGAGCCAGTTGTGAAAGTTCCTCTTCATCTCGCGATATCATCGCTCTAACTTCATTCATGTCTATTGTGAGAGTTTTTCCGCTCTCGCGCGACTTTGTAACTTTCCCACGCCTGTTGTTTTGGCGTCTGCCCTCTGCCCGTCGGCCCTCCCTCCCCCCCTCTCTCACCCCTCTCCCCCGTCACACCGGTCACACCTCCCCCCCTCTGTTTCTCCCGTCTTTTCCTTCCAGTCTGGTTCTTCTGTTGTGCCGTTGGCTTTGGTGAGGGGCTGGGGGAGGGATCTCGCGATTGTTAGACTTTTTTTTTTTTTTTTTTTTTTTTTAATTTTTTAGGGGGTGGGGGGGAGTTATTTGGAAGATGGCGCCCGTTGTTACGGGGTAAGTGCTGAAATTCAAAGCATAGTGTTATCAAAAAAAGTTTAGTTTTGTTGTGGTCCAGCGTTGCCAAGTTGTAGCGTGTCTGACTGTTGTTTTTAGGTGTTTCTACTGTGGTTTTGGCTTCAGTAGTTCAGCCCGACACAGTTCTACTGTTGTGTGGCTTAATGTGGGGTCAGTTGTGCAAAACTATTACTCGCAGTATCGCCTGGTTTCTCTGCCATTTGTTGTGCTGTCGTACGATTACTATTTCTATTTATTACTTCTTTTTTTTTTTGTCAGTTAACAGTCTTACATTTTGCTTCAGCTACTTCTTTTATGTCTATTTAATTATTATTATTTAACAAGATGAGGACAGCAACAATGTAATATCTTTACAAACTATTGCAACATTGTTACATTAATGTCACAGCAGTTGAGTAGCTTTTAATTAGTTGTTAATTAGTAATTATGTACTTAAAGCAGAGTAACGTTATTGCTAGAATACTTAGAGGGTTCCCATCTTCATCATAAACTTATGGGTTTAATTATTCTCTCGTCAAAAAGAGAATGATTGATTCATAGTGATACTTACTGTACTGTTAACTCTCCATCTACATATAACAATCATTGTTTACTGTGCAGCGAACCGTCACCACATGTTGGTCTGTGGTCTCAGGTTAATACAGCATCCGTGCATTACAGATGTAACCGACTTTATGCACCTTGCCATCCATTTTCTTCAAGCTCTCTTTTTTGTAATCTGTGCTACATAAACCCTGCAATGGAACCACATGTAAAAACCTTTCACCCTGATGTTTTGTTTTGCAGGAAGTTCGGTGAGCGACCTCAGCCTCAGCGTTTGACAAGGTACAGAGAAACATAGGCACCCCTTCACAGAGCAAACAATTCAGAACCAGTCTCTGAAACCAGTGTAGAAAGCTAAAGGAAAACAACTTGGTTAACTGTGTTAACATGTGTTTCCCCCCAATTTCAGAGAGGCTATGAGGAGTTACTTAAAGGAGAAAGATGATCAAACAGTGCTCATACTACATGCAAAAGTTGCACAGAAGTCATATGGCAATGAAAAAAGGTTTGTGTGGGAGTGTTCAAAGCTGCATCATTTGAATGTGTGTGTGTTGTAGTGTGTGTTTTTTGATCTCTGCTTGTGTCTTTAGGTTTTTCTGCCCTCCACCATGTGTGTATCTGATGGGCAGCGGCTGGCAGAAGAAGTTAGAGAGTATGGAGAAGGAGGGTTGCACAGAGCAGGAGGCCCAGCCGTGTGCATTCATTGGGATAGGCAACAGTGAGCAGGAGATGCAGCAACTCAATCTAGAGGGAAAGGTAGGTAGGCATCTATAGTAACACTCCACTGCAATGGTTTTAATTATCAATAATTATATTGATGGTGTTTGTAATCTACACTGCATACATTCTCTTTCCGTACTTCACTCATTCTAGCAAATTTGCTAGTGTTTTTCATCAGTTGCTTCACTGCTGTTAAACCATGCAAAGTAACCACAGCATGACATGTTTTTGCTGCTTCGCTTTGCAGTTTGACCATATCCTCTGTTTGTCGCTGCAAAACTCCCTCACCTCCGTTCACACTGTAGCTGATATTCACGCACGTCCTCATGTGTTCTTGTTTTTCTAGAAATGCCAGTGATGAACTTGTTCTCAGAGGGGAGATGACAGGGAAGTGAAAGGGGGACAAGAAGATATACATACGCAAACAAAAACCTTCTAACTTTTTTTTTTTTCTTGCATTAGCACTTCTGCACAGCCAAGACGCTGTATATCAGTGACTCAGATAAAAGGAAACACTTTATGCTGTCTGTGAAGATGTTATATGGGAACAGTGCCAACATCGGAGTCTTCCTCAGCAAGAGAATCAAAGTCATCTCCAAGCCTTCCAAAAAGAAACAGTCCTTGAAAAATGCAGATTGTGAGTCGCACAATGTCACATCACGCTCACATAACACACTGACATTTAATTTTCATGTGAAAAAGATCAAATGGTTTACATTTGAGATTCCCTTTGACTGTTGAAACATTTCTCTTTCTCTCTCTTATGGCTCAGTGTGTATAGCGTCAGGAACAAAGGTGGCGTTATTTAACCGTCTGCGATCACAGACTGTTAGTACCAGGTATCTGCATGTGGAGGGTGGAAACTTTCATGCCAGTTCCCAACAGTGGGGCGCCTTCCACATCCACCTCTGTGAGTCACACTTTCTCTTGCCTATAATTAAAAAAAATCTTTCCAGTTTTATTCTGACCTTTTCTTTTATGCTCTCTGCACTTCTCCTTTGTTTTTTCTTATTAATGTAGCAGTAGATTTTTAAAACGTACTCACATGGTATCTTAAAGGGGCCATATTATGAAAAACTCACTTTTTCAGCACTTGTGTGTGTATATTTGGGTCTCTGATTCTGCTCTGATCCGGAGCAGTTTACCACTGGGAAGAGTTTATTTTTTAAACTTTTGGGAATAAGTGGATTTATCTTCAAACTCGCTTCTCAATCTAGCCGGAGCTAAATTAACACCGGAGTCACACACCACCTCAGCTGCTGTCATCAATAATAAACATCTTAAATGCCGGTGAGTTTATATCATTTTAAAGTTACACAGTATGTAGATATCTGGGTGTATAAACAGGAAGGTCGCTGCCGTGTTTAGATGATGTTATTGTGAGTCTGGATGGAGCAGCTATAATGTTAGCATAGCTCTGATCGATCTGAGCTTCATTCAGAAGACAAACATTTTAAAAGTTGTTTGCTTGTCGTCTTGTCGACAGACCTGACAAAGCATGATGTAGTTATTTCAGTATCCATTTGATCCATTTATTGCAATTAAATCACAGAATCTTTTAGTATTTTATTTTTTATTTTGGGTTCATATAATATTAATGGTAATATTAATGCGCTGGTTGGTGCCTGCAGTCGGTGCCTGCCACTGCTCGCTGGCTGTTTGAGGCGAGTAAACACAAATGATCCTGCGGTCAAACTAATGCGAGTAATGCAAAGCGTTTGGTGTGTTTGCTGCACCGCTCATGGGCACAGCAATGCTTCTCTGGGGTTCACGTTCAACAGTTTCCATGGTAGTGAGCACACCCCTGCAGAAGATCCTGAACAGGGCTGTTTAGATAGGATGAGAAGACTTCTGCGGTGCTTCATCCTTGTGGTATTTTGACCAAAGCATGTCAGATACATTTTATTAAGACCCAAGGGAACTGTGTTAACTTATGGAAAAAGGGCTTATAATATGGCCCCTTTAATTCCTGCATTCCTATTCAGTCAAACCCAACAAGAAGAGTGACGTACTTTGTTTGTGTTCTGTGTCATTTTGCTTAGTGGACGATGAAGAGTCTGAAGGAGAGGAGTTTGCTGTGAGAGATGGCTACATTCACTATGGGCAGACAGTTAAATTGGTCTGTTCTGTAACTGGCATGGCCTTGCCTAGACTGGTATGCATGTGTCTATGTCAATTCATGTGTCACTTGTACTACTGTTTGTGGGGGAGTGAACAGTCTTTACTTTAATGTGGGTGCAGGGATGTTTCTAACTGTGTTTGTGTGAATTTGCACACATGTACATGATTTGTTTCTGCGTTGCTATGATGAGAGTTTGTTTGCCTGAATTTCTCAGATCATTCGCAAAGTGGACAAGCAGACTGCATTATTGGATGCAGATGACCCGGTGTCCCAGCTGCACAAATGTGCCTTCTACCTGAAAGACACAGAAAGAATGTATCTCTGTCTCTCACAGGAGAGAATCATCCAGTTCCAGGTGTGCAGTCATTCTTTTTAAATCTTAGTTTAACTTGTAGTTGTACTGAAGAAAATATGGCTCAGAGATGGCTCAAGAAAAAAACATCCTCTTCTCCTGTGGATTTTGTCTCCCATCACTTGCACTGAAAGTGCATTATGAAGAGATCTTTATAGCCAGTATGAGCAGGAGGAAAGAAAAAACATGTGTCAGTGTTCATTTGGGAAACTTACTACTGTTTTAGGAAAGACTTGAAAAATTGTGAACCTACCCTTTAACTCTATAGTATTTCTGTCAATTCTTTCTCTGAAAGTGTTTTTCTAGGTTTGGTTAGAACAACTGTTTCTGCTTGTAGACAACAGAACATTAACCTGCTTACAGCAGGTGTGAGCTTTGAAATTAGTACCCAGTGAAGAGGTCGTTCCGTTTCTCTCAGTGAACATTCCTGAACAAGAGAAGAGAGTCTAACCTTTGACCCCGTTATTTTCAAGCTCCGGCCTGACTCTGGTAACTTGCTCAAGTGTGTTTTTCCCCTTGTTGGATATGAAAGTGGGAAGTGAAATTTATTTACATGCTTTTTTCTCCTTTAGGCCACACCATGCTCCAAAGAAACTAACAAAGAGATTATTAACGATGGGGCCTCCTGGACTATCATTAGCACTGACAAGGCAGAGTACACCTTTTATGAGGGCATGGGCCCCGTCCCCTCACCAGTCACACCTGTTCCTGTGGTGGAGAGTCTACAGGTAAACTAACAGCCTTTTCTGTTGAAAATATACTTATGTTTCTTGTCAGCAAACATAGGTGGCATTCTGGTTAGCAACTACTTCCTTTTTAAATTTTTATAGAGCTTGAAGGGACTTTTTTTGTTTTGCATGTCTGTGTCAAGTTAAATGGTGGCGGAGACGTGGCAATGCTGGAGCTGACAGGACAGAACTTCACCCCTAACCTCAGAGTGTGGTTCGGAGATGTGGAGGCTGACACCATGTACAGGTACAAGAGTCTTTTTAGTGTTACATATCTGTGTGTGTGCACATTTGTGTGTGATGGCCCAAATGCTCAAACCATGTCTCATCTGTCTGGTCCACTAAGATGTGGCGAGAGCGTCCTGTGTGTGGTGCCGGACATTTCAGCCTTCAGGGAGGGCTGGCGCTGGGTGAGACAGCCGGTGCAGGTCCCCGTCACGCTGGTCCGCAATGATGGAATCATCTACGCCACCGCCCTCACTTTCACCTACACCCCTGAACCGGGGCCCCGACCCCACTGCAGCGCCGCGGGGGCCATTCTACGGACACATAATACCTCTTCATCATCACCACCTTCTTCATCTTCACCATCGTCCTCATTGAGCAGACTCGGGGATGACCACGGGGTTTACAACAGTAGCGATTTGATTTTATTTGACTTGATTTGATTTTATTAGGATCCCCATTAGCTGATGCAGAAAACACCAGCTAGTCTTCCTGGGATCCACACAAAACACATGACAAAGGAGAAACCATCAACACACATAAAACAAGTAACAAAAATAATAAAAATAAGTCAATAAATAAAATTAAAATAAGTAAGCAATGCATACTAAGATCTAATGCAAACAGTCATGAGGTGGTGCTTCACTTGTTTTTTGAAACTAGCTTTATTTGGAGTTTTAGAAATATGACCTGAAAGGGAGTTCCATTCAACCACGGCTCTATACAGCACTGCACGTTCATTCAAATTTGTTTTAGTTTTTGGATTTGTGTAGTTACCACTGGTGGCATGTCTGGTGGCGTATGTGTGTGCATTAGAGCTAAGTGTGAGCTGCCCATACAAACAGTCAGGGATTTTTAACACATTAATGTTTTTTTGTTTTTTTTTTACAAAAGAAAGAAGTGATGCTTCTAACCTCTCATCAACTTTCAGCCAGAAAAGTCAGTCATGCATGTTGCTTATATTAGCAACGCACTGAAGGACAAGCCGAGCTGCTCTGTTCTAAATACATTGTAGCTTCCCTAGATTCATCTTTGTAGTACCTGACCAGACTACCAGGCAGTAATCTAAGTACGATAATACTAAAGTCTGCAGGACCTGTTTGGTCAGATGTGGTGTTAAAAAAGAAGAGTACAGATATGTTTGTTCCATCTTTTGCACAAGTCAATCTATATGTCTTGACCATGATAGTTTACAGTCTAAAGTTACATGAACAAGATTTTTTCCTGTACTTGCTCGACAGCAACATTGTTCGGTACCAGATTTAGCTGGCGTTTAGAGCTTAATGAGTGTTCTGTTCCAAATACAGTGCTCTTAGTCTTAGATATGTTCAGGACAAGTTTGTTATCAGTGATCCAGTTAAATACTATCTGCAACTTTTTTTTGAGGGCTAAAGTGATTTCCTGTTGGTGCAGACAGTGTTGAATCATCTGCATACATAGACTCAGGCTTTTTTACAAACAAGTGGGGAATCACTTGTAAAAATCGAGAAGAGCAGTGGATTAAGTGAAGAGCCCTGCAGAACGCCACACTGTCTTGCATTGGAGAAGCCTCTGTTAAAGAAAACCCACTGTGTTCTCTTAGTTAGGTAGCTTTCTATCCAGGCTAAGACAAGTGCAGTAAAGCCATAACACTTTCCCTATAAGATGGTAGTTGCTTGTCAAGTTCATAGAAATAGCATTGTATCTGGTTAAATACATTTTTTCAAGCAAAGAGAGAGCCAGTAGAGCCAGTAGAGGTATACAGCAATGCAGTGGCTCACAGTGTGGTGTTGGCATTTCCTGCCTGACTTTAGAAACTTTGCCAACAAAATGATCGTTAAAATAATTGGCAATATCTACAGGTCTAGTTATAAAAGACCCCTCCACTTCAATGAACGATGGAGTAGAATTACTCTTTCTGTCCGTGATCTCTTTATGTCATTAATCCTGCATTCAAAATACAATTTCTTCCTCTTATTGTTCAATTTAGTGACATAGTTCCTCAGTTTACAATATTCTTGCTGATCAGATGTGCAGCCAGACATATTTGCCACTCCTTTTGCATCGCCTCTTTGAACCATGCATTCTTTTAATTCATTATCGACCCGAGGAGCTCTAACAGCTCTAACAGTCAGCCTCCTGAAAGGTGCATGCTTAACTTAACTGGAACCACCAGTTCAGTGAAAACATGAAGTGCAGTACCTGGGTCTCTCTGTTTACTGACATCAGAACGCATATGAATCATCTTTTATATACAATTTTGACCCAGCTTTTGGAACTTTAGTCTTTCTAGATATGCTTACTGAATTATGATCGCCAAAGCCAATGGATACAGCTTTAGAGTAGAGTTCAGCAGCATTGATGTACATGTGATCAATGCATGTGGATGATACAGTTCCTGTCTTGTTAGTATGCACCCTGGTAGACTGGTTAATAACCTGAGATTACAGACACTGGTTATAGTAATAGTCAGAGGACAGCTTGATGCAAGAAAATTTATGTTTCGGTCTCCCAGGACATAAATTTCTGTTTTCATTACATGCACGACCGAATTATCAAGATACTGACTGTTAGAGCTTGACGGCCTATAATAGCATCCCAGCAATATAGATTTTAGGGGGGATAGGTGAACCTGTAACCATAGCATTGCAACATCACATGACATTAGATATCCTCTGAATTTAACAGGGATGTGGCTCTGCATGTACATTGCAACTCCTCCCCCATAGATGTTCCTGTCCTTTCTATAAAAGCTGTATCTCCACTGTAGCATCAACAGATGTAAAATCTAAATGAGTTTCAGAAATGGCATGAATATGAATTTGTCAGATGTTCTCTATATCCTGGACTTTACTTAGGCAACATATGTTCACATGAGCTATTTTTAACCTTTTCTTGGGAAGTGTTGACATCAACATGGTGTCGGAGAATTAACCTTCAGTGTTTGTGCTGGTGTGTGCCTGAAGTTACGAACGTGTATTCTTGGCTGATCTTTCCACTCTGGCAGTCCTTTGGGAGGGAGGGTGGACAATAACTCTATTATAGCAGATGTAGACAATGTTTGTCTTTGTCAGAGTCTGCTCTCCTCCTCACCTGTTGCTGTGGGAATTATCCAATCATTCAGTCTCACTCTCTGCTCTGCCACACCCCTCATTAGTTCAACCACCTTCACCTGGCGCTCCCACCTGCTCATCATCTGCAATCAAGCCTGTATATAAGCTGCCTCAGCCCACTCCCTCCTTGTCAGATTGTCTATGCTTAGTCATCTTGCTTTCTTCACTGGAAATTGAACCCCGATCTTCCACTCCCACAGCAGACAAAGACCAGGGAACAGGCAGGCAGAACTCAGAGTCAGGGACAGAAGACTGGTGGGTTTACCGGGGCAGAGACGAGGAGCGATGGTCGAAGACAAGCTGATCAGAAACCAGGAAGTCAGTCCAGTGAAGAAAGCAAGACGACTTAGCATAGTAGTGTAGACAATCTGACAAGGAGGGAGTGGGCCGAGGCAGCTTATATACAGGCTTGATTGCAGATGATGAGCAGGTGGGAGCGCCAGGTGAAGGTGGTTGAACTAATGAGGGGTGTGGCAGAGCAGAGAGTGAGACTGAATGATTGGATGATTCCCACAGCAACAGGTGAGGGGGAGAGCAGACTCTGACAGTCTTGGATCATTCAGCTTTCATGATTGGGACGAGTTCTTTTTGTTTCATCCTTACGGTTCAGAGTAGTCCTCGTTAAAGTGGAAATAGACAACTTTTGACTTATTATGAAGTAAATGTTAATTGCACAGTGTAATGGCTATAGAATTATGACACCATCTGCATTTTGATATGTTCCTTATAAGCCTCACTTTCACTATGCAATGCCACCAGGTATAATGTCCCGTGAAAATGAAGGCACAAAGGAAGTGCGTAAATCATTGTGCAACCAAAAGAGGAAGTGGATGGCACTGTTTTCTCCAGTAGCTATCAGTAGCTATATCTCATGATCATTTCTAAGGTGGCCAACCTCTTTCTATTGTCTAATTGCTATATGATAAATGTGGAATATTGCACAGGCAAATCTGATGATAAAATACTTATATGCCCATATGCTATGTTTTAGTTGCATTGAGTATACCACCTGAATAAACTTGTCTTTTGATTTCTAGAGGTCTCTCTTCCCATTAGCTATGGCAGGTAATGGGAAGAAAGACCTCTAGAAATCAGTTAGCTAAGCTAGCAGCCCTACAGCCATAGAATACTGGATCAGTATCCAGTCAGGCTGATCTACTTGTTCATATGTTCAACGGACAGAAAACATGTTACTGCTGTTGCACAGTTTCTTTCATTTTGTAAAAACAAACATGGTACCAACCCAGTTCACTTATTTCAACACACACTAAAGAATTTCTATCTGCTTTCATGTCTCCATTATATGCTAAATGAATAAGCAAACTTACACTTTTTCTCCTGATGTTTTCTTCTAACGTTACTCCCCTCTCCACCCCAACGGGTTAGGGTAACTAACCCTAACCCTCTACTATGCAATGCACATCATTACAATAGCTTTTGCCATTTTCCAAATTCAATATAAAATTATGACAATTTCACTTTACCTCTACACTGAACATGCTTCTTTCTTCTCTCTTATTTCCAAAGTGGTGTTGATAATTTCTTCACGGAGCTAGGCTCTGAGGGGGGGAGCTGAAAAGTTGTCTGTTTCCACTTTAAGGTAGATGTTCCTATCTCTTGGTTTGTTTCCTCTTGCCATAACAGCTGCCTTGTCCTTCATCTTAAAAACTTGACAATCGATCTGTGTTGTGGGATCACCTGTCTGGTGGGCTCGCACCACCTTGATCCATTCCTCATCCATTTCTAACTTTTCAGCTAGAATACAGTGAACCTTGTCCTCAGTTTTCTCCCAGCTCTCATGTTGAGACTCTGGAATGCTGTTAATAATAATGTTGTTCCTTTTTGACTGCCCCTCGATATAGTCAGTTTTCCCATCAAGTGATGGTGCAGATAATCACACCGTGTTTATGTCTCTGCGTGCATCTCTGCACATTGTTGCATCTCGTCACTGGTCTTTTTCTGATTGTCCACCTGAGTTTGTGTGTAGTTCAGGCTCAGTTTATATTCTGTGACATCTTTTACAAGGTCATGGACTCACTTGTTTGTTGTCTCCATGAATAGTTGTAGAAACGTTTTGAGGTTTTATTCCTGGGGTCTTTAAAGAAAACTTTCTGCTGTTTTAACATTTCTGTCAGGACACTGACGGTAATGTATTCCTTAGCAGCTGATTCTTTGGGGGGCTTTTTCAAAGGCATTTCTCAAAGTTTGCAATTTAAATCAAGGTGAATTAAATTGTAGGCTACGATTCGTTCATACCACCAGAACCGGAACTGTGACTCAGGCATGTTGTCAGGGTCGTCAACCATATCAGTGGTGTCCCTAGTAATACTTGTGTGTGTGTGTGTGTGTGTGTGTGTGTTGTGATTGAATGTGTGCTATAAATGAATGTGTGAGCAAATGTGTGCATGTGCTTTCCAAAGAGGCTCAAGGGCCTGTGAAGAATTGCACACAGAACTCAGAGACTCTTCATCAGAGAGCAACTGTGATCATCAGGAATGCACAAGAGAGTTCGGGGTGGGGAGGTGGGGTGGACAAGTTTAAAAAGAATACTCGGGCTACTGACTCCCCTCTTTAGCTCCACCTTGTGGATTGTTGTGGACATGTCAAAAGGACCTTGATATTTGAGATCTTCACCTAAAATAAGATGAATCTGCCTTCTAACTCTCACATCAACCTGATTTGTAAAAGAACATTTTTGTTTTTATATGCCTGTGGATTGGAAGCTATTTTCATGCAATGCTTTCTGTCCACAGAGGTCATGTTTTTACTGAAAAGTGTGTTGACTTATCTGTTGTGTGCAAGGGAAAAATTTTGTTGTAAGAGTAACATAGTTTTTACGGACCAAGGAATATTATTATATTATTTTATTCATATTATATTTTATAAGCTTTTGCTGAGGTACATTTTGACTTTTGTTGTATTATACTGCATAGTGAGTTCACTTTTGTTACCAAATAGAATTTGTCATGTTGTTGATTCCTGTTTGAGTTTTGTCTCAACGAGGTGGTCAGGATGGAAATGGCTCCTCTACTTTTCTCCTCAGCTCTTTTTTCATCTTCACTGGTGTGTTTTGGAACTAGATAGCCAAATGCAACTTATTTAGCAGTCATTACAGAATGTTTAACTATCATACATGCTGTAAACAAAAGCTGGATTTTTAAGGAGACTCATCAGACTCATCGCTTAACTGCCTTAAATGTTGAAGGCCACTGTGCTCAAATGACCAGTTTCTAACTACTTTTCATATCAAAGATGACATTGAGTTAAGTGTGTGTGTTGTTAACATGTAATACAGTATCTGTGTATTCTGGGAGACCAAGGCATGTGCTTTCTAATCAGTTTGCTGTTTTTGTACCTGAATATAAATCATCAAATCAAATCTCTCAAGCTCAAATCTCATATAATTAGTCCCTGTACTTGAGCAAAGTACACAGCAGTGCTTGTGTTTTCACATCAGTGTTGAAAATTTATTCTGTAGTACCCTGTTATAAAGTTGAAACTTAACATCTGTCTAGTCATTTTAAAGATTTGTTTCTGTGCACATGGCATAAGAAGTGGCCTTAAGTTTCCATTTCAGTTTGAGCTGAACGTGTTGGAAGAGCTTTAACACCATCTCTGCCTTGTAGCCTGCAGCACTACCGTCACACCGCCACCTGCTGCTCAGCTAAGTCATGTTGAGGTTCAGCCTTATTCAGTCAGGTTTTGTGCAAAATGGCATGTGACTGCAGTTACAGTAGAAGTACGTTTACTACAGTCTGTTGTGCTTGACAGGAAACCACATGATTAGGGTCTTACCATTTGTACAGAATCCATTCTGTAGTAGTTTCTTATGCTTCCCTACCTACCTTGCTAAGTAGCATGAATCTGTAAATGTAACATTTGGCTACTTGTCTCAGTCAGCCTTACTTTGTGAGTTTTCACAAAATATAGGTATCCTGTCTAGTTTACCGCCAATTGGAAGTTTTCATGGAAATGATGTAAGCAAATCTGTTGCTTTGTAGCACATATGTATATTTAGCAGTTGATTCATTGGTTGCACACAAAGTATTTACATCATACTAATCCAGCAGCGTCTGTTTGTGCTACTACCAAGCCCTATCTGACCAGTCTATGTGTCCATTCTCCAGCATTTTAATGTTCAGGGTACATCATCTTGATTTGATCTAAAGATGTTTCACATTAAGTCTGTCTCAGTAGTTTGGTAAAGGATCCACCTTTCAGTATCCCAACATTTTACTCATCTGGTTCTGCAGAGGCAGAGGCATTTAGCATTTTTGGTCATCCCATTTGCACATCAGATCAAATCTTTGCTCATCACATCACTGAGGTGCTGGTTTCTGCACTGGCCAGAGATGGGATCCCCAATCTGTCCTTTTAATTTCTTATCTGTGCCCATATTCTCACTGTGCCCTTTCTTTTATGTTTTGGTCAGTCAAGTCACCAAGTACACACTATCTACAAGGCCAGGTGTAATGAAAGTAAGTACTGTATAAGAAGCTAGCATGCTAACCCAACCTCATCATGTTATCATCCTGGCAGCTTTACAAGCATTTTCATTGCTCTAGTGTTTATGAAAGAAGTATATTTTACTCTTATATCCTGCCTTTTTTTCTCACTGCTCTTTCTCTATATAATACCACTCCTCCATCTTTTCAGTCTGCTGTGTTATGTCTCTTTCATAAGTAAATCAAAGTGGCAAAGTTATTCTGTGGAAGGTCATGAATAAAAACAAGTTGAAGCTGAATATCACTTGCACAGTATATATTTTTTCTCTTAATGCTGTATCCCTCCTGTCTCATTTGTTTCCCTCCCTGCATCATCATCAATGTGCAGATCAGGAGCTGTATGACTGATGTTAGAGATGGAACCATGTAAAATGAACATATACTGTATACTCACACTGATCCTGCTGAGGCCTTATGGGACACTTGCCACTTGGGCATGCTCCACAGGGTAGAGGTTAAATCTGCCCCACTATTTTTAAACTGGGGGCCGGCTTGCTGGAATGAAACCTGACACTTTGTTACTGTTAAAGTGTGTATGTGTATGCATGTGGTCTGTTTGCGTCCCTCACACTTTTGACGTTTGTTTTAATCATTTTAGTTAATAGATAGACTGCCTGTGTCTTAGTGTTTCTTACGTGTGTGTCGAGGAAATTGCAAACCACTTATAGACATGATTAAAAACCGCAGGTGCACAAACATTTGCTACGTCCGTCTGCATAGCTTGAAGATCTGTGAACATGGAGGGATTCAACTGTCAGACCCAGACAGCCAGGCCATGACATGACATATGCCATGCTATTCCTGTCATGAAAGTCTCGAGCAATAGTTGTCAGAGCGAGATGTAAAGGATTTTAATTGATCCGCCATCCAAACCAGAAGTAGCAAAGCCATACAACCAGATAGGATGATAAAAATGAAATAGGAGTGACTGTTGGTTTCACTCATATGTATCATGCATTAATGTTTGGTCATGTAACAAATGATAGAATAGGCCTATGAGCAAAAATAAATATAATCTGCATATCGAGGTCACTGGATCAACTATACCAACTGGATTTTTTTGACCTCTATGTACATATTTGGGTTGGGGATAAGGTGAGGAAACATAATAATGTGTTGGAGGCGCTGTGTGCTGGAGACACAGGGGGAGAGAGAGAGAGAGAGAGACGGTCAGTTCCGAACAAGAACGTCACATCTCGACGTCTTCACTCTGTTGGGAAAGGCTTTACAGAAGAGAGAGCAGAGCACTGGACAAGTATGATTAGCTGAAGTAAAAGGAGACCAAGAGCCGACAGAAAACAGACTCTAAGTGGACACGAGGAACAGAGAAGCAGTCTGAGCAGGATTATAGGCATCTAGTGCCTTCCCATTCAAAATTTCATGAAAAGGGTATTTTCTTAGATCTACCTGTGGTTACAACTTTGGATTTTATCCATGATGGATCAGTCTCTGGATCAGTTATCCTGACGTTTTTTTTCTGAATGTCAGAATTTGACTTTTTTCTGGAATACCATTACCCATTTTTGGAATATTTTTACGCACAGTCTTCTCGTGTGTGTGGATGACAAATCGTCACTGCAGGAATTTTAAAAGTGTTTTTGGAACATTTTAATGCGCTGTTATACAATTTGAGTTGCAGGCCAATCCGTCTTGTCTGATTTCTCAAGAGAATCATCAGTATCACATCTCTCCTGGCTGTACCCGTAATAGCAACAGATCGCCTAACACTTTTTCGCAAAGTGACACTGGTGCCTCCTAAACGGGAGCTGGTACCGTATATGTTCTTTCTCCATCTGTTTTGAGGAGTTTCTCAGTCTGGACGACGATATTATCTACTATCTGAAATGCTGCCCATATCCCTCCTGTTGCTCGTTTTCCACGCTGCGCTCTTCGTGGCCGCGCAAGGCGCCGATGACCTCCAGGGTTTTACCTTCCCAGGTGGGAGCGCAGGTTTTGACCCGACAGGTATGTGCTAAATGATGCGTGCGGGGAACCAACAAAAAGAGAGACCGAATGAAATAGGATAGCTGGACATCAATTCTCACCCTTGAGCTTGACAAAGTCATCTCATTCAAATCTGCCCTGTCATCGCCAACAATGCGCCATATCTCGTTTGCACATTGTTGGCACTTTGACAGCCTGTCACACGTCTGTTTTCAGATTTGCTTTCTATATGAATTGATCATCATTTGTGATCAATTTTCGTTCAAACTCGTTCTAATTATGCTGTTAAAAGAAAATACATTTTTTACCTCTTCTTGTGGCAAAGGTTTTAGAAAGTGTTTTTTTTTTACTTAGCAGAATTATTTTGTTTTTAAGCCAATTTAGTTCATTTTAATGATACTGAAAGGTAAAGTGTGCTGCCTCATTTTAATGCACACTTACTTCACAGGAATCTTGTAAGAATAGCTCAAATTTTCAGAATATATATATATAGGACTTTGTCAATGGTTTTTATTTCACAAATGTGACCTCAAGACTTAATCTGCTTTGTGCTCAGCCCACCTGTGTAAAAGGGTTAAACTCAGTTCATATGTGGAGGTCCTACAGGGACAGAGATAACACACACACACACACACACACACACACACACACACACACACACACACACACACACACTGTTCAGAAGACCTTTGCATACACCATTGATATTTGATAGCCCATCCAGCTGAGAGGTCTTCTCACTGTTTAGAAATGCACGTTTCATCAACTACCAGGGCATCAATGACTGTGCTTTTCACATTGGTGGTATAGACATTGAGCAGATGAACATGGATCATACTCACAGATAAGTCATATAAGTCATATCTCATGAGTCCATAAGTTCCAAGTGAAACAGCAGATTGTCAAGATTTTTAACTATTCACTCCCATGTCAAATTATTATAAGAATAACTCACATTCATCACAGATGTGACTGATATGTCAAACAACAGACAAAGACACAATGCATCAGAAGAATTTTAAGCCATTTTACACCCCACTGTGTTCAGTTTGTGTTGTTCTTACTGCATCCTTTAGAAACTTTCTCCAAGCAGGCTTGATGCTTATCTAGCAGTTTAGTCACTGGATCCTCTTGCACTCACATATTCCTTTGTGCTGGCTCTAACTGAACATAGGCTAATTACAAGATGATTATGAAAAAACAAACTACTTCAGAGATTAATTTAGGCAAAAATGTCAGAATTCTGAGATTAACATCAGAACTCTTACTCTAAATAACAACTCACTTTATTCCCAGAAGTCACTTTCTCCTGCAGCTTTACTCCTGCTCATGTTGTAGGCAGGGAGAGGCCACTGTCATTGGAGCTTGCTTTGATAGCGGGTTTAACTAGCAGAACTTTGACCCCTTGACCCCTCAGCTCCTTGGACCACAAAACTCTAGAGTCACCGAGACAAAAATGGGTCCTGACTCAGTGGACCGACATACCAGAATAACAGAAAGCTGTGTGTCATCTTCCCATGTATTAGCCTTCATGTATTATAATTAAACCAGGGACACACTGTACAGTTTAAAGCCTGATCACAACAGTTGATCTGACCATGATGACTGATTTTCCAGAGAGTCCGTACTGCCATGTGACCAAATACTTTCGGCACATATTGTTCTGTAGTGTGCTGGAGTTACAGTAAATACTGAGCATCAAACTCATAGGTTAAACCAGTTGCAATGAACATGTTTATTTAATGGTACTAATCTTGACTTTTCTTGATGGAAATCTGTAGCTTGAGCTACAGTAATTATTGACTGAAACACAGTGTAAACACAGTGTGCTTGTCTACAAGTGTTTGTCATTGGCAATATGCGTTTCCAGTTCACAGTTGGTTCAAATTGTAAAAGTCTGTTAGTGTGTTCCTGACTTTAGTACTCATACAAATAGAAACCTGACAAAGCTTGGCAGTCTCTTGGTTCAGTGGCATCTACCTTGTATTATTATTTATATAAATGAAAACTACATGAAAGCTCTGGTGCAGACTGACTGGATATTGGGCTCTGATATGATGCTAATATCAAAAATATATAACTGTAACACTTTCCTTGATAATGTTGGTAAAAAAAAACAACAAAAAACGCTTTGAATGACTGATGAAAATACAGGTCCAATTGGATGTTTTGCATTATTTCTTTTACAGACATTCTACAACAAACAACAAATGGTTTAAAGTTCAAAATTCATTCTTGACCTTCAAACCAACACTGACAAAAGATTGTTTTGTCAACTAATGGATTATACTGATTATGCAGTTGTCTTATTGTCCATATTTGCCTGATACAGTTTGTAAATATATATGATTGTATTCATATTGGTATTCAGAATATTAATTTCTGACTTATTTTTTGGCTTTGTAACCTTGACAGATTGACATGCAACACATGTGCCTGTCCAGAATTAAATCGGGGGCATTGAGATTATATGTGTCTTATTATATTGCATGAGTCTTAACCACTATCCTAGTGGGAAGCCCTGAATAATTAAGTTTGATTTCTGGCCCAAATTTTTTGTTTGCATTTTAAGAGAAATCATGGCCATTGACATCTTTATATATATATATATATATATATATATATATATATATATATATATATATATCATTATGACATCTTTTTGTTGAAATGTAGAAATTTTGGATGGACAAAAAGAGAGAGACTTCTCTGCACAGCAATAGAGAAGAATGAACAAGTAAATGTGCACACTCCATCTCTGCAGCTCCTACAAATTGGCATTAATGTATCTAAACACCGTCCAGATCTGTGTAGACCAGTGTTTTACTCCAAAAGGAGCAGTGAACATGTAGACAAGATAGTGATTAATCTATAGATCTGGTGAACTAATTTGTTGAGCTGGATTAATGAACAAATGAAATTAACTCCGTGGATAAGATGAGTGAAATAACGACTGACATAATGTCATTACCTTCCTGACCCATGTAGACCCCTGTATGGTGGTGTCTCCACCATGTATGAGTGAGGCCGATCGCTACAGCCTGGAGGCCCTGCGGAGCATCCACCAGATGATGGACGATGACCAGGATGGAGGGATTGAGGTTGAGGAGAGTGTGGAGGTACAAAACTCACTCCTCATGAAATGTTTATGCTATTTTGTTAGCTGTTGGGGAACCCCCTGTGCATGTGATGCAAGCAAGAGACAGACAGGGTAAAGCAGGGGTACAACAACAGGTGTCCTGGCTGGTGATAGAGTCAAATGCTACTTCAAGGATAGCAACGGTATAACTTTGCTTTTGGCTCTCTGACAAAATTGGTTTTCACTAATAGAGTACTCATGACCTTCACAGTCATACTTCAAGAGTATAACTCTTCTTAAGACTTTAGACTCTGTTATGCCTGTTATCGCCAGATATTTCAAACAGTCACACAGTCATCACACAGCGTCAGTGATTTCTTTGTGTTCATTGCCTGAATTAATTTTTTTCCTACTAAAAATTAATTGTAATGGGAAAACATCAGACTGTTTGTTGGTTTTGTTTTTGCATTCCTATATCACACCTCCCAAGCATTTTACCTTAGAGTAAAAATAATTTGGTTTCTTTTTTAAGTTATAATTTGTTATCCAGACTTTTCCATTTGGTCATGTAAACAAGTGCATTCAACCAAGCATATGGCTCAGTACTTATGTGTAAAAGAATGTTTACTGCATGTAAAAGTGTGCTCATGCGCATGTGCACTTCTACCTTGGTGATATTATGTTGCACATGTTTTGTGTGTTCAGTTTAATATTTCACAGTAAATGATACCCAGACTGAACATGCGTTTTTGTCCAGAGATTCTGTCGGTCTCAACTCTACGTGACATTGGTAGTAAACCCAGAATTCTAGAATGCCTTTAGCCTTCCAGAATGCAGTTCAGGGATACAGTATCCAGGGGCTCGGGTTGCGGTTGCTGTGGAGACTTCAGGGGAGGGGCCTGGGCTCATCAGAACACAGCCCCAAGATTCCTCTAGTCATCATATGAAGGCCAAGGACACATTCCAAGACAGCCTTACCACACACACACACATCTGTGTGCAGAACCACTGAAGTTTGCAATATACACTCATGCATCTGCATCCATTATAAATAAATACATTCTCAAATCACTCTCTCCTTATTCCTAGATTGAAATCCAAGAACACACTGCAACACGCACACAATTTATGTTGGAAAGTGAGGTTAGCTCAGCCAGTGCTATTTTTGTTTTATCTTTATTTAACCTTTACTTGAGCTGGAAAACCTTATTAAGAATGTCTCTTTCATAAAAAAAAAACAAAGCAACATGAAACAGATGGCACAAAATATGTCTAAAAGTATATCACAATATTAGAGTCAAAAATTGCAGTCATAAATCATGAATACAATTTCTAATACAGTCATTCTAAAATACCCCAAAACATTGGTACCAAGAAGACAGAACAGACAAATTGTGCAGAAATTATTTATATTCGCAAAGAGAAACCAAATTTTACATCTTTAGCATCATACATAAAAGCTCTTTTACACTCCGTACTCAGTACAGACTTTAGGAACTGTTAATAAATATGAGTCCTGGGAATCAAGAGCATAGCTATTCGTAAACACTTGTTGAAAGTACATACATAGATAAGGTGGTTGTAACCCAAGAATGGATTTATAGAGACTGTATGTATAAGCCAGTGCTTAAATTTATGTGAGGCTGAAGAGGACAAAGAAGAAGAATATAGCACTTTTCAAAACCAGGGTTACTAAGTGCTTCACAAAGTGTAGGTGCAAGCATACAATGACAACAGAATATGATACAAAGAACAATTATGTGTGAAAACCTTGCTTACTGTGAGCTAAACGTTTTGTCCCTGTCTGTCTTTGCAGTTCATCATTGAAGACATGAAGCAGCAGCAAACCAACAAACACAGCAACCTACACAGAGAAGACCAGCACATCACAGTTGAGGAGCTCTGGAGGGGCTGGAAGTCATCTGATGGTGTGTGTGTACGAGAGATAGTGTGTGTGTGTGTATGTTTGTTTCCAAAGATGTGAAGCTCTATTTTGTCTCACTTTGCCCTCTTGTCTCATTTCTCAGTACATAATTGGACTCAGGATGAGGTGCTTCGCTGGCTGAAGGACTTTGTTGAGTTGCCACAGTATGAGAAGAACTTTAAAGACTTTAAGGTCAATGGAAACACACTCCCCAGGTGAGAATATCACATGACAATGCCATAGTCAACCAAGACTCACTGTCTTGTATGCTGTTGTTCAAGAAAGTCACTGTAAAAACAAGTCAGTTGTTGTTAATGATCATATCAACATAATGAACCTGTACTGCCCATCACATCTGTTTGTAGGATTGCAGCCAATGAGCCTTCATTTCTGAGTGGCCATCTGAAAGTTCAGGACCAGAGAGACAAACAGAAGCTCAACATCAAAGCTCTGGACGTAGTACTGTTTGGGCCACCTACACGTGAGAACAATTCCTTACCATCTTCCTTCTCCATACTCTTATGTCTTTTTAAAGTCATTAATGTATCTGATCCTGCTCTGCCTACTTGCCTCTTTAGTATGCATACCTATCAACTCTCCCAGTTTCCACAGATTTTTCTGATATTTGAGGGACAACTACTGACATGCTCCTAATTAATTTAAAAAAATGACAATATTGAATCAATCAGTCCCCAAAATTAAGAAATTTGAATATTTAATTCAATGATTTCATGTGTCTTAAATTTGATCTTTTATCATTCAGTCATCTATGTTACATTTATGATAGATCCACTGCTCCTAATCATGACTCTCCATTCGATCCTAGGTCCTCCTCATAACTACATGAAGGATATGCTGCTAATTGTATCAGTGGTGATGGGAGTTGGGGGCTGCTGGTTTGCTCAGGCCCAGAACAAAACCAGCAAGATCCACATAAACAAGATGATGAAAGATCTGGAAAGTCTGCAGAGGGCTGAACAAAGCCTCACTGATCTACAGGAACAGTAAGTATTAATTTATTTTTCTTTGTCTGCCTCTCACCTACTGTACATTAATGATCTGGCTTTGTTTTGTTTGATTGCTCTAAAAACCATTTCACTTACTCAGACTGGAGCGAGCCCAGGAAGAGAAACGTAATGTGGCAGAGGAGAAACAGAACCTGGAGGAGAAGATGAGGGATGAGATCATGGGGGCACAGGAGGAGGCGCACCGTCTGCACGAGCTGAGGCAGGGAGCTGTCAGCGAGCTCAGCCGCCTCCGATATGCAGAGGAAGAGCTGGTGCAGGTAGACACACTGAATACCATATATACAACTCAGAGGAAACAACTTCATAATACCACAGAGATGGGTCATCATCCTTGGTGTAGTTTAAACGTACTGAAAGCATTTTTATTAGACATTTGACTGGTGCCATTTCCTCAGGTTCGTGGAGCATTGAAGCAGGCAGAGAAGGACATGCAGGCTAGCTGGACTTTCTCAGAAGCTCTCCAGCTGTGGCTCCAGTTGACACATGAGGTGGAAGTCCAGTACTACAATGTCAAGAAGCAGGGTGCAGAATTACAGCTTGCCACTGCCAAGGAAGAGGTAATGTATGCACAGGGAGACACACATGAAAAACTCAGTTGTGACATTTAAAGGGACTGCACTGGACACATACACAAGTAACTGCCAAAAATGTAAAGTGCATGTTTCAACATAGGGTTATGAATATAGAAGATTTTCTTATCTCTGCCAAACTACATGCACACCTATCAACTAAGGGTCAGAATCACAGAAGAACTCACAATACGATACTATCACGATATTCTTCCCACGATAACAATATCTAACTATAAAGGGATATTTCTGTCTGTCTGTATGTCTTTCACTTTTCTCGACAACCGTTCATCCAATCTACTTCACACTTAGCGGGTGTATTGCTGAGGACCCAAGGAAGTGCAGTCTTGAGTGTAAAGTTGTTTGGATGAGAAATGTTAAAAATATCATCGAAAGAAAACATCTTGACCCCTCCAATATGGTGGAAACAAATACCGGTGTAAATACTGGCGCTGCATTTGTTTACTAGCGGATCTTGACCTTTCAAATATGGTGGCTGTGCAGACGCATAGCTGCAACATACAGCAGCCAAAGGAGTCTCTGTCTGTCTGTCTGTCCTTCAATTTTCTTGACAACCATTCATCTGATTGACTTCACACTTTTTGGGTGTATTGCTGAGGACCCAAGGAAGTGCAGTGTAGTGTGAAGTTGTTTGGATGAGTGGTTCTTGAGAAAGCTGCAAGCAGCAATACTGGAGAGCAGAGCTAGAGAGAAGGAGGCCGGAAAACACTGAGAGAACATGAGCCTGCCTGAAAGCGACACAACTGCCGAGAGAACATGAGCCTGCCTGAAAGCGACACAACTGCCGAGAGAACATGAGCCTGCCTGAAAGCGACACAACTGCTGAGAGAACATGAGCCTGCCTGAAGTGACACACAGTGGCTGATACAGAAAACACATGACAGAAATCACACAATCTTATTTAAGGACAATTTCACCTCAATTAAACTAATCTAACTAAAATTTAACTAAAATGGAAGGAGTCTGTCTGTATATATGTATGTTTGTCCCATCCGACTGACTTCTCATTTGGTGGGTGTATTGCTGAGGACCCAAGGAAGTGCAACATTGAGTGTAAAGTTGTTTGGATGAACAGTTCTTGAGAAAGCTGCAAGCAGCAGTACTGGAGGCCAAGCAATCAGCCCGTTCTGAACAGGCACGTTTTGAATGCAAAACACTGCACTAGTATCTCAACAAAGACTATACATGATATATCACAAAGAAATAATCTACAATATATCAAGATATCTGTAATTTAAGAAGAAAAAAAAAATATTTCAAAGAACAGGCAATAGTCAGATAATGTACAGTGTTTATTAACAGTAGATTAGTTTCACAGAAAAGAAGTACAAATATCAGAACACTGATAACTGTAGCCTCATATTGTGCCTCTCACACAGAGCTGCTGGTAGTGTTAGCAAGTCTGATAAGAGACAACAAAGAGGCCATGTTGTGCTAATAGCCCAAAGATTTCTTCCTTTTCTGTGGCAGTAAACACAACACAAGTGACGGTGGTAGGCTAAACGTTAATATGATAAACAATGGGGCTACAGCTACACGCTGACACTCCACCTACAACACACAACACAGGTACCACACAGGAACTTTAACAGAAGGCCATGAATGTGCTTCTTGGGACTGTCAAAGCTCCAGTGGACTCTGTGTTTCCAGTGCAGATACAGAGAATCTGACAGTAGCCGCTCAGTGCTGATTTTTTACTTGCATTTCTTCTTCATTGTCACCTACAATTACCATCCATCTGACCATCAACAATCTGTTCAGTGCCTCCATAAGGAGGTGGGGGGTAGTGGCACTCTGGTTGTGGTAAACCTAAATAGCTGAATCAATTCTTAGCAGTCCTATGTTTAAAAAAAATGTATTGATACTTAGTGCCACTGTGTCGATAACATATCTTAAGCGGACATACTGCAATATGTTGCAATGTTGATTTTTTGTCCCAACCCTTACATCAACTGACCTGCACCTATACTTCCTTCCAGGCAGAGAGGATTAAGAAGAAGAGAAGTTCTGTGTTTGGGACTCTCCATGTGGCCCACAGTTCCTCTCTAGACCAGGTTGACCAAAAGATCATGGAGGCAAAGTGAGCCACAATACTACCTGTGCACATTTTGTTTATGTTTGTCACAGCAAATCTGTATAGGTCACAAAGGTCTTTGTATTTCCCAAAGGAATGCCTTGTCTGAAGTAACAGCCTGCCTACGGGAGCGGCTCCATCGCTGGCAGCAGATTGAGCGCATCTGTGGCTTCAGCATCATCAGGAATCCTGGCCTTGCAAACCTCACGGCTCAGCTCTACTCAGACTCAATTGCCATGGGGTTGCCCCGAGTGTCCCAGCCATCTTTTTCATGCCACAGCTCGGTCCATGGATCTCTGGAGGATCTGTTAGAAGAGTCTACTTCTCCAATCTTACCACAGATGCCAGGTAAGAAGCCAGAAAGATGAGTTCTTTATTCTTTCTTTGGATCCCCATTAGTGTCCAAGTGTTCAGTCAGGTTGAGATTTGGTGACTATGAAGGCCATAGCATATAATTCAAATCATTTTTGTACTTATAAAGCCATTCAATGAACCCTCATTTCCTACCTGGAAGCATCTGCAATATCCATGTTTCTCCACTAGTTTAGTCATGTTTCCTTAATTTGTGCTTCACACTTAACGTAACTTTAATGTGCAAATTCACAGTGTTGACCAATAGCAAGCTGTCTTGACAGTGCTGAACTCTGATGGAACGGAGTTCAACTAGAGGAAACTCTCTTAGCTTACTAGCTGTGTTGTACCATCCAGTTGTACACACCCTCCTCTGTCAGAGTTTAACCTGCTTCAAAACAGACATGGTTTGACTTTTGCAAATGAATTTCTCTGTGCCACTTTGTGGTGTGACCAGGCCTTTAAGGTTGAAAACTATGGTGTACATATTTATTGCTACTACTACACCTTTGTGTATGAATTTATTGGTTTTGCTGATTGGTTTATCTTTTATCTATCCCCGCTTCCAGTTCCACCACTGAAGCGCTCTCCTCGAACTCGGGGTTCCACCATATGTCGGTCACGTCGTCCTGGCGTCATCACTCAGCCACCGGCTACCATGATCTCCGCGGACCCCGACCTCCTCATCCCAATCCGAGCTCCCTATCCTTGCTTTGATGAGGATGAGGAGCTCTTGCTCAAAACCCTAAAGAAACAGTACGTCACTCTGCCCACAACCTTTAGAGGCCAATTTGTTTGTTTTTACACACTGCTAAACTGTTTCAATGATGCCTCTGTTGATACAATCTTTGTTCATTCTTTGTTTCCTTCTTTCTTTCCTTTCTTATCCTTTCCTTCCTTTATACTTCCTTACCTTTCTCTCACTAATAGAGACTCCCTAGAGATGTACTCAGATGCAGACTATATCAGTTCATCTCCTCTTAGCAAAATGTACCCTAGTACACCTACCGCTGTTGACACCACCTCTCGAAAGCTCTACCATGATGAAACTGAGCTGCTTGCAGACAGCTCCATTACAAAGCCTTTGGGTAAAGAAGTAGAAACTGTTATTGAATCCCCAGTTCGCAGAATTTCTATAGAAGAGCTAGAAGCTTCTGTAGATGTTCCCTGCAGGAAGACAAAAGACAAAGTGTTGGATACTTCTTTGGAAATCCCTTCTTTGAAGATGTCCAAAGAGGAGCCTTTGATAGAGGCTACATCAAGGAAGACATCCCGAGACAGGAGTGAAGTTCCCATGGATGTTGTAGTTAGAAAGGGGCTTACCAATGAGTTGGATGCAGAATTTACAGCTAAGAAAGTAGAAAGAGACACAGTAGGGGATTTTATTGACACTGCTTCAAGGAATATATACAGAGAAAGAAGTGATTTACCACTGGATGCCAGAAAGATTCTTTGGGATGAATTAGAGGCATCAAATGTTGCACCTGGGAAAATATCAAGAGATATGATGGGCACTTCAATGGACAGTGCTTCAAGAAAGATGATACGAGATGAGGTTGAGCGTCCATTTGACTCAGTATCCAGAAGGATTATGAGAGATTCAGTGGGAATGCCCCTAGACACAGCTTCTAGAAAGCTTCCATGGAATAAAGGAGAATATCAGCTTGATTCCTCCGTGAGGGCAATGGCAAAGGACAAAATGGTTGACATTGCTAGAACACCATCAAGAAAGATATCTAGAGATGAGATGGAGTATTGTGCAGATCCTGCTTCTGTAAAGATGCTACCCAGAGAGCAATTTGAAGCACTTGTGGACACCACGTCCTCCAAAGAAAAGCAAGAGTTTGGTTTAGAACCACCAACAAGTAGGAAGACACTGAGAGATGAACTTGAGATGTCTGTTGGCTGTCTCAGAAGGAGACTACCAAGAATGCCAAGAGATAACACTGACAATTCGATAGACACACCCACAGGAAAAATCTCCAGGGATAGAGTTGATGTACCCATGGAAATACCTGAACAATCAATAGTGAGGGAGGAGTTGGTAGCATGTGAATCAGGCTCATCTCCAGGTCGAATTGGACAACCAGACCTTACAGTAACCTCCCAGGTGCCATGGAAGTCATCATCAGACGTTTTCGCTGTTGGCCCATTGAGCCAGCTTGTGTATGACGGAATCCTGGAGAAGTCCTGCAACTCCATGGCTACATCCCCAATCAGCCTCTCTGCCTCAACATCCAACCTTCCCCAGTGCAAGGAGGTGGAGCCACCATTGCCACCAGCAAGAGTTGCCTTACCATCTTCTGCATCACTCCCTGAGATTAAAGATGACAAGAACAAGGAAAAAGAAAAAAGCAAGAAATCCCTAAAGCTAAAAAATCTTTTTAAAAAGAAAAATGAGCCAACCTCAGAGAAGCTTCAAAGTGGTCTTCAGAAACTCTGACAATCAGTTGAGAATTTTTTCCTTTTTTATAATTAAAATTTTATTAACATTTTCATATCTTTTGAACCAGAAAATGTAGTTTTAGAACATAATTGAAAACATCTGGTAGTGAAAAGACACTACGTTTTAGAAATTATAACCTTACTTACTTAAGGATAGACATTTTAGAGCCAGTGGTGTCCAAAATACCAACATGAAAGTAGAGTAAGAGAAGCAAATAACATATTGTTCCCATTCTCCGAGATGTCAAAAAGCACTGATAGAATCATGATACATGTATTATGTCAAATGTTGCCTGTAAAAAAGTCAATAAAATATAGTACATTTGCTCAATTGCATATGTATGGAGATCAATATGAAGCTCAGCGAAGAGTCTGCCAGTTTTTAAACATGTTTTATATTTGAAACAGATTTTTTTCTGTTATTAAGTCTTATGTAGACATATGGTTGATACCATATATTATTTTAGATGCAATCTTTTTGATGCTTTGCCTATCTATGGTTGAAGGATTAAATTCTGTTTAAACAGATGCTGCCCTTCTGTATAACAGAGGCAATGCTTGAATTTAAACCTCCAATGAAGACATTTACTGAAGTAGGAAAAGAATACATTCTGTTCTGAGATAAATTTAGCTTAATTTAATGATGTCCTGATCTCATATTCTACCCCCCCTCCCCCCACCAGATCCCGATTTGACTCATATGATATCAAGTATGAAACAGGGTCTGATCTGAGGAAATTTAAAGGCTTATATTATTTTACATGATACACTTCTGTGTTTCTGTTTTTCTCAGTGTTCTTCTCACTGGTTTGAAGTGGAAGGGGCAAACTAGGAAAAATGTGAAGTGTCAGGTATTCCTGTGCTCCAATCACGATTTAGCAACATTTAAATGAGAATCTGATGACATCTGAGGGGTTGCTTGTGTTGCACACCCACACAGTCCAGATGAAGCAGAGTAGCTGGAGTTTTGAGGTTTAACATCTTAATGAACAATACCAAACGACTTTTTTTTTCATTGAATTTGATTTATTTAAAATTTGATTTGATTTAAACTTCGAACTTGATTGTTTCTTTTTTAGTCATGGCTCTTTATTGTTATAGAGAAATACCTAGGATAGTAACACATCCCCCTATTCCCTTAGTTAGTATTTATAAGTAGTATATAAACATTTATTGATATAATAGTCATAACACACTATAATGTAATTATAATTAGATATAAGGTTATTTTAAAGCTGGAGTGCGGGACTTGTCTCCCCTTTCTGGCAGTGAGAGTAATTACAAAAACACTGTTGATACGTGTTTATGTCATAAGCTCTGCCGTAGCCTACTCACTCACTACTGTTGCAGCTGTAAAATGGTGGATAAATTGTTTTGAGCATAACTTAAACCCCATGATAGGACTCGTTTCACTATCAGAATTTGATCCATTTGGTCTGATAACAATTGGAAAGTCTAGAGAGCTGCACAGTTAAATTATTGTATCCCCATTCAAGTTAGCAGAGAGCTAACCGGAAATCAGCCTGCTCGGCCAGTGGAAGTCTCTATCTAGTGTGCATGCTCTGCCCATAAAGCAAGTGCAGTATGCATGCGTCCAGCCAGCACGGTGATGTCAATCGGGACACCAGATTAAAAACTCCGGTATACCTCTGAAATACAAAGAGATTTACCTGATGGTGATAGGCTTAATCAACATTGTGTGAACTCGCTTGGCAAGGGCTTGAATGTAACAGAAGTTCATTTATATGTAAAAGTTCCGCACTGCAGATTTAAGGGTTATTAATAGTGTTTGTCTGCAATTGCAGTGTCTCCGTTGAAGACTTTGTTTATGATAACAACTGTTTTACTATATCATCATTGAGTATCTGTTTACACCAGCCTCCACTTCATTGTGTCCTCAGGAGGAGTTATAGTTGCTGACAAATACATTAATAAACACTTATATCTGCTAAAAACTACATTACAATGTGTTATAAACTTTTTTTTTATGTTTGTATACTGGTTATAAATGCAAAACAGAAGGACTAATGTATTCATCTTAGCGTATAAAAACAAGTTTTTAGGGGACTTAAATATGTTTGACAACTGAATATGTCTGCACTCAGAGAATATAGCCTGCATAATAATCTTCTTTTCATACGTATTTTGTATAGAGTGTCCTTAATGTTTTGTATATTTATGGAAAGAGTTGTGTCAGTGTGGATCTGCTGTAGCAAAAAGCTTTGTATAGGGTTTTGTCAGTCTCTCTTTAGTTCAAATGCAGTTTTAAACTAACACCAGCACATTTAAAGTATGGTTTACCTGCAAAATGTTGCTGGAATAGACCCCAAATTAAAATTTTTAACACATTGCTTTCTGATGTACACACTGTCATGTCATTAAGTAAAACTGTTGACTGCTCTTTATTTATTTCTTACTAATCACTCACATGTACCGTGGTCACAGTGCTGTGGTAGTGTTTTGCTGGAGCACAATGGGGCATTTTTGACAACCAGCATACTAGGAACAAACAGGTTCGGAGATGGATTGGGCATAACCAGTGTTGGGTAACATTACTTTTAAAAGTAACTTGTTACATTACAATATTATTGCCATTAAAAAGTAACTTGTTGCATTACAGCATTACCTACTGAGAAAAGTAACTTGTTAGAGTACTTTTGCATTTCCAGAAATGAAAACTCCCTTGCGATTCCTTGTGTAATAATGTGAATACTTCCACAACATAAAGACTGTCCTCTGTGTCATCTCGCTAGCTGAGCTACATATGCACACTGACACAACTGCAGGATTAGATACCTTCCACTTGTATGGAGCTACCTGCTAAGAAGTGGGAATAAGTGCATTAACAGAAAAGAAATAGTGTGAATGTGTCGGGGATTTTCTTTTTTTTAGCAACAAAAAAAAAGTCCAATACGGTAATATTGTAGCATGTAGGGGGTAGGTAGGTGGAGCTTTCCAGCATGCTCAGGGGCAATGTGTTTATGGACATTAGTTTACAGATATTGCTGGGTACACGGTCATTAGTGTTACTGTTCTTCACATTGTTTCTGCAATGTTTCTAGTGGTTTACAGTTTACTGTTATGAAATAATGCATTTTGTACCATGAGTGAAGTTAGGTGCACATTTAGTACCTTCCCTCCAGTATGGTTGCAAGATAGCATTGCAGTGTTGATGGTATACCTTTTGTTACCTATGAAATCATCTCTCTGCTTGAGTTCTTACCACAGCAAACCCCCAGCCAGCTACAATATTTTAACAGTAATGTATTGCGTATTTTAAAATGTAACTAAATAACTGATTACTTGAATTGTAAAACTAATGTGTTATGTTACTTGTTTAAAAAAAAAGTAATCTTAGTACTCAAACACATTACTTTTTAATGTTACTTTGTAACGTGTTACTCCCAACACTGGGTGTAGGAATGGTCCTTATTCCAATCCCAATTGCTTTGATTTGCCAAATGCTCATGAACAGTTTGCTTGTTAAAATGATAAATGTGAAAACATTAGCTGTTTTTCAAACTGAGTGTATTTAAATACTTATTTTGAATGCTTGAATTGTTTATGTTTATGAGGGATTTGTGTTTCATTGTTACCATATAATTTGTAATAGATTATTCCCTTTTCCATGCAATCAAAACAAACTTCTGCAACGTTACTAAGTAAAACATGACAATTTACTCAGTAAGTAAGATGAAACTGTACTGTAAAAAGAAGCCTTGTTTGCTTCCATGGTATAACCAGGCTATTGCCGTATCCTTTGTAAAAATTATTCCACTGTCCATGCAGTTAACAGGAACTTGCACCATATATGTTCCACAACATTACTAAGTAAAACATGAGAATTTACTCAGTAAGTAAGCTGAAACTGTACTGTACTGTAAAAGGAAGCCTTGTTTGTTTCTATGGTATTACCAGGCTTTTACCATATACTTTGTAATAGGTTATACCCTTTTCCATTCAATCAACACACATTTGTACCATATATATTCTGCAATGTTACTAGGTAAAATATGACAATTTACTCAGTAAGTAAGCTGAAACTGTATTGTATCAAGTCAGTACCTTGGCAATTTATTTAAATTCAAATAATTCAGACATGTAGCTATTAATTGATTTTAAAATTACTAATTGGAATATGTTTTTCTTTCTCATTATGTCCTTAATTTCTTTGTTTCAGTGTTAGGAATATATGAATAAAATGTTGTCCTTTGTTGTAGACAAGTATGAAAATAATATTTCATAGGCTGTTGGTATCTAATGATTTGTTAATAGTCGATAACTGAGGAAATAAACAAGATGGTGAAATTATGTTGTGCATTGTTCTATAATAAATAACCTAAACATTGCCAGCACATACATTCGTTCAATGGTTTGTAAAAAAGTAATGGGATTTTTGAATTGCAATGTCAACAATGAATATAGTCCCAAAGGCTAAGTTTCCCCATGTAGCCTACAGTTCCCATCAAATGTTTGGAAGCGCTTTCTCATTCAAGTGAATGGTACTGTACATGTCTTCATAAGCCTGCACTATGGAATAAAAACATAGGTTCCTTATTGTCAGCATAATACAATATATTAAAATGACCATAATACAGTTAGCCAAATGACTGACAGGAAGTCTGAGAATTCTGTTAGAAAGGGCAAACATTATTTTATGTTTTCTTCAGTGGTAAAAAGGGAGGTTGGCATTTTGGTAACCTTTCCTTTTACAGCCCCCTAATTACTAAGGATTTACCCGGTGAATATATGGTAAATTACAGCATATTATTGTGTAATTACCACTAGTAATAAGTAGGTAAAATTCCACACTGTGGAATATTATCTTTGGTTTCACCATGCAGCACCAAATAACAATACAAAATGGGACAATTGAAAATACAGGACACCGCATCAACAAACAACATCATTTAGAATATATAAATACAATAGAAAACACTCAAATTGCAAAAATATAGTAGAAAATACAGTACGAGACACTGGGTCAGCAGCAGAGCTGTGCTCCTGTGACATTATTTACAATGTAGGTTACAGCGTAGTACAAAGTAAAGAGGCTGTGATATGTAACACAATAAGTGAGCAAAGCTCTGTAAACGGAACCGCATTCCCGCCAGAGGAGGTTCATCCATAGAGGCAGAGGAGGTTGCTCCTCATCTATTTTTGAGAGGCAAAAGGAAGATCAAAATATAAAAAGAGTACGCGGTTGAAATACCATTACCAAATCTCAATATCATTTCTAGAATAATTTTTCTGGAAAAAAATCCAAATTCTGATTAAAATGTTTCAACAGCGATACTTGCAAGGGCAGGCGAGAGGTGAAAAGGCAGTCTGTGTGAAGTGGTGAGAGGAGAGAAGAGGAGTCAATTTAAATGATAATTTTGCAAGTCAAGAAAGTCGCACTTTATTATAACATTGTTGAATTATATGCCTGTGAAAACATAATTAGAAAGACTACAGACCCATAAGTCACGCAGGGGCCTCATAACTTTCTCTCTCCACAAGCCACCAAGAGCCGCTGAAGCTAACGTTAATGGGATGCCTGTGTGTTTTGTACCAGGATGTAGTCACACGAGCAATGGGTATCACTATATTCGCTTCCTGGCTGATGAAAGGACCAGGAGTCTCTGGATGAAACACATCAGGTAAGATGTATTTGTGTGTGAAACATAGCTAAGTTACCTAGATATCTAGTAAGCAATGTATGTTAGCTAACATTACAATGTTAGCCTTATAATTTATCATTATTATTTAACATATATATTATTACCCTTACCCAAAATGTTTAACAACAAGAGTTGTCATGAAAGTAGTAAGGGGGTTAGGGTCAGCAGGGGGTGAATGAAAAGGTTCAGGTTTAAAGTTTTTTTTTTTGTGTGTGTGTGAAGTTAACATTAAACATTAAAAAGGTAAGGCAGTTCAGGGAGAGTCAAAGGCCTTGCATAACATTCTTCTGTACAACATCTTTCATTACGGTGGTGGGTGAGTCAGTCTCATATTTGGCAAGATTGTAGTTTGATAATTATTAAGAAAGTGAATGAATGAGTCTGCTAGGGAGGAATTATATTACATGTGACCGTAATCTTTGGGGCAAAGGAGCATGTAATCCAGTGCAACGGTGTGTCTTCTTGGCATGTTTTTAATTGTTTTTGGACAACAACAGAGGTCTACGGCACAGAGGAATAAGATATATCCAGCTCTGGATAGACACACAATACTTGTAAGTAGGATCCATTCATTGTTGGTCTGGCTTTGCACATGAGATTTGTTGACAATAAGAAAAATATAGGAAACCGCCAGCCACATCCTTTAATACAAGACAGAGCTCAATATAAATACAGCTTAACTCACACTAGCTCAATGATTGTTACACAAAGGTCAAACATTGCTGTCTTATGAAATTCATATAATAATAAATAATAGATTCAGGCCAGCAAACATCAAGTCCTTTTTATAAATCATGTGGCTGCTGAAGTCTAAGTTGGTCTTTGACATGCACAGCTAAATATTCATGAGATTCGGGTGTAGTTTGTGTGTTTGTTTTTTCAGCTTTGAGCAGTGCTTCATCGTCTTCAGTTGTAAATTGTCAGTTTAAAGCTAACATTAGTATGCTCACTTCTTCAAGTTAGTAAGAGTGGACGAGGGTTGTAGCCAGAGGTGTGGACTCAGGTCACATCACTTGGACTCAAGTCAGACTTCAGTCCTGAATCTCACGACTGGGATAATAGGACAGGACATCTCCATTATATTTGAGTGGTGCCAGAAGACATGGCCAAATATTACTAAAACTATTTGTGTTTCTAGATCCCTCTGGAGGATGTGATAAAATATGTTTTTTTTTGTAATTTGGGTAAACCCTGTAATGTATTATGATTAAACATTTCATGATAATATTTAAAGAATGCTGTTTACATGACATAATTCAAATGGAATTCAAAATTTACTGTAAATCTTAGTCAGAGATGCTGTAACACCTGAGCTTGTTAGTAATGGTTTAGGAAGCCTTTTATGACCCCAAGGTGGTCTAAGGGAGAGAGGAGAGAGGAATATGAGGAGTCACTTTGTTCATAATATCAATCTTTTATTGCCAGATATTAGAGCAAGTTTAACTTAAGGGAGAGCCTTGGCCAAAATAACAACTTATAGATCTATATCCAAGGAGAAAGAGAAGTGCAGAGGTGGTGCTTGGAATCATGACTTGTTTTCCAATGTCATACTGTTTGCACTGGACTTGATGGAAACTGGGGGGCAACAGGAGCTCAACACAAACCCTCAAACAGGTTAATCCAACCATTGTGATCAGGGAAGTGAATCTACAGTGGTCCTGATCCACCTGGGCTACACACAGGGCAATCAAAATGAAGAGATGCAATTTCTCCAAAGAAGAACTAGAAAACAACACAATGTGCTGCATATGTGAGGAATACATCTATACAGCTTTTTCTTGCAAACTTGTGGACTGTCATACAGGTTCTAAGAAATACACAGCCATGTCCTAGGTGCTCATGTTTCCTACAATAACAGTTCAAGAATGTATAAATACATTTTCAAAATCATAATAATAATAATAGTCACATTACATATCAATTACAGTAAAAATCAATTATTGTGTTTTTATTGTGAAAAAAGTCATTTTTGTCATTTGTGGTGGTGCTGTATAAAACCAAACCTTTCCCCAAATTGTTGTTGCAGGTTGTTTCTTTATTCAAAACTGATTTCAGGTTTAAAATTCTTTTAAAATACTTTATTTTGAGGGATGTGGTGAAGGAAGCTGTGTAGACAGAATATAAAGACATCAGGAGGGTTAAAATATAATGACACACTGATAAGAAGGCAATCATAGACATTTCTTATTTCTAATTATATAACCAGTATTTTTAAAAGTTAATGAATTGTACTGAAAATATGTCAGTGGATCATTAGCACAACATCGTTACATATTAGCTATTGGAAATACATGAAATCTTTATCACACTGTGAATATGTGCGTGTTTGTTGTTATCAGGCTGATTTTCAGTCTCATAAAATAGCCAGGAACCAAGCACTCACTTTTTTTGGTTTAGCAGTGCGACTAAAACATTTACACAACTGATCACAAAGACAAGAAGAAATGACAAATTAAGTTGGCCGGACTGTTAACCATCAGGGGCTGAGCCCAGATTCTTATCCATCAAAAAACGTTTAAACGTACCTCTGAATAGATTGTTTCTATGCATTTTTTTCTTGTTTGTGAGGGCTACACATTACTTAAAAAATGTGAAAATTAGAGAAGGAAGGATGGGTTTGGATTTGATTTACCATATAATCTGCATGTGAATGCCTTATCACTGTAGGACTACCACACTGATAAATTATAAAACTTTTGGCTATCTAACACAAGACATCCCTAATGCTTTCTGACAGATTCTTATTTTTTAATTTTTTTTTTAATCATCTCTGTGCTTTCATTAAAAGTTATGTTTTTATAATTAATGAATCCCCCATATTTATAATTATTAATTTTATTATAAATCATTTTGCTGGGTAAACCACTCGTCTATTTGTAAATGTTGGTATTGTATAATAAAATCCCTGTATAATAATTTATAATAAGGGCCATGTCTTGCCCTGCCTCCTTTTTTCCACTTTGAAAGATTTCCAACCCAGAGAGCATTTCTGGTGATGGTGGCAGATAATGTTCTTTTACAAAGGTAATTTTTAATCTGTTGCTGAGCTTTACAGCACCCAAACCACTATATTCTTTGCTTTGGTACATTAATTCTCTTTTAGTGACTTCCCTGATTGTTCCCCACATTAGGTTGGCACACTGTTTGTATAGTTGGATTAATATTTTGTTGGGGGGATATTCTCTAGAAAAAGTAACTTTGGATGAAGGATGAAGGTTTTGACAATATTTACTCTTGTTTTGTAATTAGTATCTTTATTTTCCCATTTCTGTACCTCTTCTTTAATTTCACAGAATTTTTCTCCCAGTTTCTTTCACTACATTCACAGTTACAAATGTTTAGACGGAGTATTTTAATTTCTTGTTTGACTTCAATGTTAATGTTTTGTCTGTCACTCTCCACTCCAATCCAAACTCTTTCTGTTTTGTTGTGATTTAGTTTTTCTCCAGATACATTTTCATATAAAATTAAAAATCTATAATGACGGTAATGCCGCCCACGTAAGCAATAGCAGTGACTTTGTATGCATGGCCTACACATTTTCCAGCAAAACAACTCATTGTTTATATGTTTAATTAGAGGGCTGTTGGCTAAAATCTAAGGAGCTGCACTAAATGGACAGCCCTGTTTCACTCCTCTCTCCACTTCAAAAGACTCAGTTAAAAACCCATTGACATTTACACAAACACTTGATTAAAAATACAGACATCCTACCATCTGAATAAAGCTATCAGGAAACTTGTATGCTTTCATCACAGCCAAGAGATAATCTCTGGAAATGTAGTCAGTTGCTTTTTTCAAAATCAAGACCAATAATATAAAAACCTTTTGTTTCATCGCATACAATGCTGTCCTTTCATCCCCTTCCAATGAGACTGAACAACCATTTGCATTTGGCTTCATGTGACAACTCCAACAACTGTTGTTTACACTTGGCCTCAGGTGACTCCAGCGACTCTTAACAACTGTCATTTGGGTTTGCTCATTCATGTTATTTGAGTTGTATCTTTGAAGGACTGTATTACATGGTTGGTTGGTTTTTGGTGTTGTGTACCTAGGTTTGTGTATTCTTTATGCTGGGTTGTAGTTTTAGTGTTGTGTTTTCTGGGTTTTGGTTTGCTCTGTGTTTCCCTTGTGTGTTCCTTCACTCCTCCTGTGTTCATGTACTCCTCCTCTCACCTGCCTTGCATTACCCTCGTTAGCCCTGCCCTGCTCCTAGTGTCTTCACGTGTCTTCTCGTCTATCAGCTTCCAGCCTACCCTTGTGTTGTACCACCTGTTCCATTTTGTCTATTTAGTTAAGTTTGCATTTAGGTTCAGCTCTCAGTTCAGTCTTTGTTGAGTTGTCTGTTCTGTTATGTTAAGTCTGTTCTGTCGTGTTTGCTCAGTTCTGTGCTGCCTGCTCAGTCGTGTCTTGTATTCAGTTCTACTCAGCTTAGCCTGCTTTTGTTTTTTGCCTAGTCTCAGCAATAAAGGTTATCTTCAGCCCTACTTTCTGGTCTCTGCATTTGGGTCCACCTGCTTCTCAATTCATGACATATCTAAGTCCAATCCCAGTGTCCCCCCTAAGGCCAAAAGGCCCTGAACCCTCATGGACTTAATTGATGTCACCTGGTAAGTGCTTGGTGCTAGAAGCTGCAAGGGCCTGAAATGGTATATAATAGTTACCCCATATATAATGTCACAATGTTATGAACTGTGGGTAATTCCCAAATTCCAAGGCAAAGTCTGAAGAAATGCGGACTTTCAAAAAGTGTGCATAAAGGGCTCAAAGAGTCTGCAAGAGAGACCGCAGGGACTTGATGATTTGACAGTAGGGCAGCTCTAAGCCCTGGCAGACTTAGTGGGAATGCACCTCACAGTCTGTCTGTGAATATGGACACTGGGGTTGGGCCCTAGCTTTCCACCTAGCCACCTCCTCCTAATATGAAAATTTGTCACCTTATATTGACGTCATCTGAACTGCTTCTCCTCCCCAGGTTATGATTACTATGGCCACTAGATGACGTAAATCTAACTATGGGTTGTTTTTGACGGCCTAATTTTCAACTTATACTGTTATTTTTGTTGTGAAGACGAGTTGAATAAAGTGTTATTGTAATTCTCACATTTCTCCAGATTTCTCAATCAATCAATCAATCAATCAATTTTTATTTATGTAGCGCCATATCACAACAGAAGTCATCTCAAGGCACTTTTCACATAGAGCAGGTCAAGACTGTACTCTTTAATTTACAGAGACCCAACAATTCCCCCATGAGCAGCACTTGGCCACAGCGGTAAGGAAAAACTCCCCTTTAACGGGTAGAAACCTCAAGCAGACCCCGGCTCTTGGTGGGCGGCCATCTGCTTTGACCGGTTGGGTTGAGAGAGAGAAAGAGAGAGGGAAAGGGGGAGGGGGGACAGAAGAACAACAATCACAACAACAACAACAAGCACAAGCAGCAACAGCCAGGGAAGGATGCCATCAGGACTGTGAAGGACCGCGAAGGTTCGGCCCGGGGGTCAGGTTTTCCTGTGAGATGAGAAAGCACAAAAAAACTCCGGGGAAGAAGCAAAGTTAGTGACATGCATTGATGTTACATGAATGCATACAGATGGAGAGGAGGAGGAGGAGAGAGGAGCTCAGTGCATCATGGGAAGTCCCCCAGCAGTCTAGGCCTATAGCAGCATAACTAAGGGCTGATCCAAGGGGAGCCTGGTCGGCCCTAACTATAAGCTTTATCAAAAAGGAAAGTTTGAAGCCTACTCTTAAACATAGAGAGGGTGTCTACACCCCGGACTGAATCCGGTAGATGGTTCCATAGAAGAGGAGCCTGATAGCTGAAGGCTCTGCCTCCCATTCTACTTTTAGAGACTGTAGGAACCACCAGTAAGCCTGCATACTGGGAGCGCAGTGTTCTAGTGGGATAATACGGTACTATGAGCTCTTCAAGATATGATGGTGCCTGACCATTAAGGGCTTTGTAAGTTAGGAGAAGGATTTTAAATTCTATTCTAGATTTTACAGGAAGCCAATGTAGTGAAGCTAAAATGGGAGAAATGTGATCTCTTTTTCTAGTTTTAGTTTTCTCAAATGCAAAATTATCCCAAAGCTGACTACAAATGAAACATTGATTCCCACCAATTTACCACTGGAATTAATTTTGTTCTGGATTCTACTTCATGAACAGGTTGTATCATTATTATTATTCTGGTTAATTTCCAATGTAATAGTGCAATGTTGTATACTGGACTAAACATCATGATCACACACTTACTTCACCATGTTGTCCTATTGTGTGGTGGTCAGTTATTCAAATAGTGAAATTTACTACACTGTACAATGAACAAAGAACTAATTTAAGAATACTCACTGAATAGAATCCTTGTTGTGACACTGCCATATCTGTAAACATATTTTTGAAACAGAGTTTCTGTCCTATCCTCCACCTTGGTCTGTTAAGTTCCACAGTAGTAGAGGCCCTCATCAGAATCAGTGATGTTCATGATCAGCTAGGCATAGGATTCAGAGGATTGGTTCCTCACCAAATGAAAATGAGGGAAGGAGTTTAGAATATCTGTGCTGTAATTATTTTCGAACATTTCATATTTTGTTTTCAGAACAAGAGAAGGCTGGTTCTCATGAGAATAGTTCCTGTACCACACTATGAATACTCCAGGTGATGTTTTACAGTCACAGTACAGAGTGATGTTGTCTCCTGGCCTGACAATCACTTCTAACACTGATACAGAAGACCAATTATGACTGCAGGAAACAACTCCTGGAATACAAACACAATCACAGAAGCAGGTTAAAATGTGAACGTCAGAGGATCATATTACAGCAAATGCAGAATTCTCCTTAATACAACAACATCAAGAGTGTTGATGTGGAATATTTTTCAAGTGGAATCTATGGAAATTTTTCAAAACCTTTACCAAGAGAAAAGTACCTAGAAAAATTACAACAAAAATGTGCAGCCCATCCATTTGTGATGATAAGCTCAAGTTTACAGGCAGCAAAAAGGCTCATCGTGGTCATTTATAATCTGCACAGAATTTTCCTTTTAATGAAATGTGTGTGATGATTGGCTCATTGAGCAGAGCGTTTTATTATGTGGTCGTTTTCAGTTGGTGTGATGCTACAGACAGTCTGGCTACAGAGAGACTTCATATAGTATATCAAGTCCACTGTACAACTGATGAATGTTTTTGTGCACTGAAGCTGTTCTGGTGACACATGGTGGCCTAACACCTTACTAAGACAGTTTATGTTGGTTTTTCCTTTAATTTGTCACCTGTCTGTATGTGCTGTATTGTTATGGCCTTTGTGGGTTATTACCCATCACCTCCACTAGAGGTCAGGAGAGCTTTAACTGGAGCTAGTAAGTCTAACTGTCCAGAGAAGGCATCTCTTCAATTACCTCTGTTTGTCCTAGCAAAACTTGTCAAATTCAGTGTTGTCAAGTATCCCAGGAGTCTCTGAGAGAATTTGTTAAAAACAATTGATCTATGAATGAGGGAGAATTTTAAGTTTACTAAATTAATGGTCTGGTGCAACTTTCCCTAAATATTAAATGTTGAAGTAGATACTACATATGATTTATTTTGAAGGTAACGCATACAATTCTCCAAAATGACAACAACAGGCAAAGACAACCAGAAGGTGAGTAACATATAACCAAAATAGGAAAAGATGGATGGATAAGCATTAGGATGAGCATGGTGCATACTATCAGCCACTTTTCAATCTCTGCGTTACTCCCACAGGCTTTTCCAGTCACCAATGGTGCTATCTGATCTTGTAACATCTTAACAGTCCGACGCAGGTCTTCATCAGAGGACCCACACAGCTTTCCTGGTCACCACGGGGTTTATCTGCCCAAGCTCACAGTTGACAATTGTTCATGTTGCTGCTCATCACAAAAGCTAATTTTGTGAACCTAGTGCTAGCCGATGCTACCAGTACACTTAATTATCAGCCTGTAGCTACATGGTCAGCCTCATTACTCCCACTAGCTTAGCGGCTAAGCTAACTACAGTAATAATCACATAGTTTCCAAATCTATAAAAATCAGTTTATGAAGAGAAAAAGAGTTCAGTCCAATGTTTTGAGTAATGAACTTATGAATCCTCTTTGCTGAGAAATATCTTGATGAAACCTTTGTAACCACAATGTATCAGAAACCAAGGTTTTTCTTGACTCTTGCAAAGTTCACATTCTGGACATGTGATGTTGTCAACAGATGACAACATCATAGAGAGGAAAATGTCTCTCTAGTGTCAAAGCTCCAAGGTCATAAATTGCAACAACCACAGCAGGCTACTCTTTCTTTTGCAGGGGAGCATAAACATACTACAATACCACTGATACATCCTGTTCCTGTGTGGGTGCATGAGAATGCATTCAGGTTTTGGTGTATGTAGGCTATGTTTGATCTGCTGGAAAACCACTGATTCTCTGTTGACCACATATAAACCGTTCTTTGTGTCTAAATGAGAGCAAAACATGTATTGGAAAAACAAATGGTCTTTCTTTTTTGTCTCTGGTTAAGAGCAGGTCTTATGATAATAAACTACACTGTAGCACGTTTTACTTGAAGCCATATAACTTTTTTATTTCCAGATTAATCTGCTGCCACAGTTTTGTCACACTGTGACACTTATACTGAACATTTTTGAAAACTATGTTGTTAAATCTATGCAAAGGGCTCTGAGACACCCCTAGGAAGTTATATGAACCCCTCCACTGAGTGACCAGACAACCTCTGTGATTTAAAATAAGGACTTTTCACTCTCATAATCATACTTTAGTTGGTAAATATTTTATGCATCAGTTTGAGGATTAATTAAATTGTTTTATATTGTGTTAATATTAGATCCTATGGTTGATGTAAGCGAGAATATTGATGACCTGATTTACTTGATTAATTCAATCCTTTTCTGACAGTGTTCTTATTTGTTATATTTGCTTTTTGATAATTTCCTTAGAAATATCTTTGGATCTCTTGTGATCTCTGTTTAAATATGTACTCCAGACCAGATGCTCCATAAGCCAACACCCCATCACTGTATTTTTTTTCAGATGTACTGATTTACACTATGCATCACAAATCGATTATGAAGACATTTCTTCATATACAGATTTATTTTTGACAACTACTGTTGACTTATTGTTATATAAGTTTGATGCAAATGGCCTCTTCAATCCTCTTTTATCTTCTGTCAGTGTTCCTGCTTCTTCTCTTTCGCCTCAGTGCATGTAAGCACATTCTCTGCCTGACGTTGAAAGGCTCTGGTAACCCCCAGCTAGTGTTCTAGTAGGTGGTTGGATATGTAAAGTAAATACTGATTGTTTTCAGCAGGTTTTTCGCTAACCTCATATAAAGGTTTCTGTCCTTTTTGATGTGCACTGCACAGTTGATGAAAACCAGTCTGTTGTCTCTGTTGTTGCTCTCTACTGAGTTGATATTCAGTGAGGGTTTGTGGCTTTTATTTTGAATCAGTATTTTCCACATATCTAAACAATGGCTACATTATTCCCATGAAGGAGTTTAGGGCTCTGCTCTCCCCTTTCTCTATTAGCCATAATTGCTGACACCAGTGGCCCAGCTGTACTTGTGTCTGTAAAAATTGTTGTATTTCAAGAAGGTCTTCAGGTAGAGCTCGAGCAGGGTGCATATCTGACCTGGGCTGAGACTGGTTTTGTTGCTAAGTGTGTTATCTTGTTGCAGGCATTTTCTTGAGGTTTTTTTCTGCCCCTGTAATTAGTATACATATAAAAGAGTGGGGATTTCTGTCTCATCTTCACTTTGTCAGTCATTTGTAGTCAAGTCAGGTTAGCCCAATATCACAAATCACAGACTTACCTCAGGGGGCTTTACAATCTGTACAATGATACCACATCCTCCCTTATTCATTAGACCCCCCCCCCCCCCCCCCCAATAAAAACCCTTTAACAGGGAAAAAATGGAAGAAACCCCAGGAAGAGCAATAAATTAGGGAACCTTCTTCCAAGATGGACAGACATACAATAAATGTTGTGTGTACAGAATATACCAGAGTGTGCTATGTACTGTGTAAAAATGTGCCAGTCAAATATATGCTCATCACTCAATTAATCATATGAGTGCTCTCAGCTCTCTACTTGTATTGCCTTTATTTTAAAACAAGAGTGCACAGTTATTTAAGAAAATGTCCAGGATTAACTTATTAATTCTCCATTCAACTAAGTTGGCTGGATAAGAACTAATGTGGTTATTAACATTAGCAGGTCACAAGACTTTAGTCTGTGGTTTAATGTGGTGTGTGTGCATTGTGTTTGCCTCATAAGGTCATTCTGAAGTAATGAACAGTGAACATGGTGAAGTCATGCACCAACACATTCAGTTTACAACTATAGTCCGCCTGCACGAGGGGCTTTTTGCCAGAGTGGATTTCCTGTAGGCCTGGTCACATGGGCTACATGATGTGGTTGGGTTAAACTTCACTGTCACTATGTATAGTGTTGTCGCTTTTTGGAGGAAGAAGTGTCGCAATCTCGGCTTTTGTGTGATAACACTAATACAAAGAATAAAACTCACCCTTCTCTTTACACACTGTTGGCTTAATGAAATATACTGTAACATATATATTTATTCTCTTTATTTCTTCTTTGGAAAACTGACACCAAAAGAAGCTATTATCAATTTCTCAACAAAACAATTTCTTTAGAACTTTAGAAAAATAAAATCCTTAACTATGACTTTCATATACATCATTAATGGTATTCATTGTTTTCTCTGTGTTTTTCTCTGGTTTGTGAGGAAAACAAAATGCAAGAAATATCAGTTTTGATGAATTCATTACACAATTTATTATTTTAGTGTAAATAACTTGTCCCTTTACAATCTAGAAGTATTGATGGTAGAATAGGTGGTGAAGTCAGAACTCTGAGTTTTCATCTTCTTTGGTCTTTGTGATGCCTGACGAAGTTCCAGTGCACTATAACACACATCTTCACCCTATGATTGGACAAATATATTGACATACAGTGTATTAGTCAGAAGTATGAACAGGTACGATGTAATACAATGATTTAATAAAATTCACAAAAAAAACATACACTATGGATATGATGCATATGAAGAATTATACAACTTCCTGGTGTAAATTACCTCATTCCCTCTTGTTTGGCCTCTGGCGTCAGGTCTTTCCTCATCAACTTTAGGATTTTTAGCTGCAAACATGAGTACAGGATCATTACACCACACCGAGATAGAACAGAAATACAACATATTCTGGTCATCAAAGTGTACAATGAACCGAAGAGAGAAGGCCTGAGTGGATAAAATTGTCATATTCATGCAGTTACCTGTTTTCTGACAGAGGTGATAAACCAGAAGAGAGGAGAGGAGAGAGGAGAGAACTGCACAAGCTGGACACAGAGAGAACAGCAGCATCCAGCACACACCACAGTCTGGTGGAGTCGGGTGACGAGGCTCACTTGAGTCTAGATCAAACATAAAGATGTGTCACATACGGTTTGGGGCTGTTTTTCATGATGACATTAATGGAAATCTTACTAATACAGCGTAGACCAGTGGGAGGCAAATAGTGGCCTGTAGGCCAAATCCAACCCTCCTCCCTCCTGAGGATTTTGACTTTCACAGTTTACATCAAAACATTTACATATTGTTTACAAATCTATAGATAACAAAATCAACACAAGGCTCCTATAAATCACAATAACTGTAATATAATACTGCTCCAACACAAGGAGAGGCATTAAAACCATGGTTCACCATATTACTTGAACTGTGCATCTGAAATGAAGTCTAATACACCTGCCAGAAATTAAAGTTTAATTCTAACACTGTTTTAATTCCACAACTTTAGTCTAATCGACCATAACAGTTTTGTTTTCCAGAAACACAAATGGTGTGTTGATACCACCCCCCCCCTCCCCCCGCGCCCCATCAAATACAGTCCTGAACAGTGTTGCAAATCAAATATAATCTTAAATGAATTAAAATAAATAAAGAAAACATATAGGCTTGCATTTCCGCTGCACCAGTTAATGGCCCCCCTTTGAAAATTTCTATAAAACTGTCCCATGGTTAAACCTACCCCTGGCATAGACCATACAATGATATTTCAGACAGTTGTGTGTTTCTAGCTATGCTGCAACTGTTTGGTTAAGTCTCTACCCTTTTTCAACAGAACTAATGAAATAAGTGATATCCATAAAGAAAAGGTTTTGTGAGTTGGGTCTGGAGAAACATGAGTGGCCTACACAGATTTCTGACCTCATCCCCTTCCAACATCTTTAAATGAATTCTGATGCAGACTAATGCTGTTATAAGGGTAGAGGCAGTCAATGCAGCATATTAATGTCAATGGTGTTGGGGTGAGATGTTCAACAGTCTCACATTGTAATAATCAAGTGCAAAGTCAAGACCAGAATACTTACTTAATAGGATTCGTGTTGTTATGGAGCCATATCTGTAAATCTTTCGAGGAGTAATTTTGTCCTCACCCTCCAACTTGGACTGTTCACTTCCACAGTAGTAAAGACCCTCATCAGAACCTGTAACATTCATGATCTGCAGGTCATAGGATTCAAAGGACTGGTTCTTCACAAAGTGGAAACGACGTAGGGGATTCAGAAAGCCTGCAGTGTCAGTGTTTTGTTTCCATGCTTCACGATTTAGTTTTAGAACAAGAGAAGGCTGGTTCTCATGAGAACAGTTCCTGTACCACACTATGTATACTCCAGCTGATGTTTTGCAGTCACAGTACAGGGTGATGTTGTCTCCTGGTCTGACAGTAACCTCCAATGCTGATCCAGAAATCCCATCATGACTGCAGGAAACAACTCCTGGAATACAAAACCAAATTGAAATGTGACCAGTGTAACACAGATGCAAATGTCACCAAAAGTACTGAAGGCTACTGCTCACTACAACACTGATGTTAACATCTATTCATTGTCAAAATAGAATCAATAAAATATGTTTAAAAAGTTTACCAAAAATTACCTAGGAGGACAACCAGAAAAATATGCAGCCCATCCATGTGTGTTGATTGCCTGGTGTTGAAAGACAATGAGACAAGTCTCACTCGCAGATGTCGTCACTTCTGCAAACTTTTCCTTTAAAGGAAATGTTGTTGTGATTGGCGAGTAGAATGGAACATTTCCTACTGTTGTTGTTTTCTATGGGTGTGATGCTATATGATGGTCTTGATGTGAAGATACAACAAGATTTTTTCAGATAAGTACAATCATGACTGAATCCCTACAGTATACAGACAGAGCATATAGTACAAAAAGAGTATTTTGTCTGGGCTATGTATGAGGTAAGGTACAGTATGAGATAAAACCATGTTTGTACAATGTGGAGCAGCATTTGAGACTCTGACAGAGGGCTTCACAGACATATAGTCCACTGTTACAGTAATGCACTGTAATGGTGTTGTAAATGTAAATTGTCACTTTAATGTCACTCTTCCATTAGTTGCCATGTTGAAAGGTTAAACAAGACAACAGTAAGCTAGCAGATGTCACAAACAGTAGGACAAGAGGGAGTGTCAGTCAGGGATAATAACATGCATATTTTCGAAATACACATTATAAGACTAAGAAGGTAAAACCAAGTTTGCACCGGGCGATGGGTTGGTGTCAATAGAGAGATGGCCCACTAGAGGGAGGAAGTTTGTGGTAGCATTAAATTGATCAAATTCATTATAAAGTCTGATGAAAATGTCTTTGGGAAGAAAATACTAATGGTGAAATACTGATTTTACAATAAGAAACCAGGGTTGTTTTCTTCCTTGACATTTTCAATTGGACATAAAAAGATTTACCACTGATATAATGTTTAGAGCTGCAACAATTAGCGGATTCATCGATTAGTTGACTACTACTAAATTAATTGCCAACTATTTAGATAATCAATCAATAATCAACTAATTATTTTGAGTCTTTTTATAAGAAAAAAAGTCAAAATTCCCTGATTCCAGCTTCTAAAATGTGAATATTTTCTGGTTTATTTAGTCTTCTATGATAGTAAACTGAATATGTTTTGGTTGTGGACTGTTGGTAAGGACAAAACAAGACATTTGAGGATGTCTTCTCAGACTTTGGGAAACAATGATCATTATTTGTCACTTTTTTTGGACATCATATGGACTAAACAACTTTCAATTAATTGACAGATTAGTCGATAGTGAAAATAATTGTTAGTTGTGGTCATAAATGTGTATGTGTGTGTGTGCATGCACGTAAAAGATGTGATCTGCTTGTCAACCACTGATGCTCTGTTTTTAAACAAAAACCTGTTCACCACATATGCACTGTTTAGTGTGAGAAAGAGGTTTGTGGCTGAATGAGAACAAAACAGGCCTTTGATCAATTAAATGAGGTTTGCTCTGACTGAGAGCTTTAAAATATTTTACTTTAAAGTACATACATCTTTTGTAATAACATATCTATGTTATTCTTGTCTATTATTATTAGTTTTTACAGTAAGCTAATATTAAGCATGTTTAAATGAATTATTTAAACATGTGATTACATTATATCATCTGTGGTTTTAGTAGCTGTGTTCAAGTGTTTTTTCAGTTTCTACTCTTGCACAATGAACACAGTGAAAAGATGCACCAACACCTTCAACAGGACACGAAGTTGCGGCTTCAGTCCATCTGCATGTTGAGCTCTGCTGTCGTATGAGGGCTGTTTGTCAGTGTGGGTTTCCTGTAAGCCTCACTGATCACAAGGTATATATGATGATTGAGGTTAACTCAGACAGAGGACTTCACAGACATATAGTCCACTGTTACAGTAATGCACTGTAATGGTGTTGTAAATGTAAATTGTCCCTTTAATGTCACTCTTCCATTAGTTGCCATGTTGAAAGGTTAAACAAGACAACAGTAAGCTAGCAGCTGTCACAAACAGTAGGACGAGAGGGAGTGTCAGTCTTGTTATCAGGGATAATAACATGCATATTTTCGAAATACACATTATAAGACTAAGAAGGTAAAGCCAAGTTTGCACCGGGCGATGGGTTGGTGTCAATAGAGAGATGGCCCACTAGAGGGAGGAAGTTTGTGGTAGCATTAAATTGATCAAATTCATTATAAAGTCTGATGAAAATGTCTTTGGGAAGAAAATACTAATGGTGAAATACTGATTTTACAATAAGAAACCAGGGTTGTTTTCCTCCTTGACTTGCACCCTTGTGTTCACTTTTGCATAATCTAACAGCACATATCACCTCAGAGGGTATCTGCGTGAAGAGGTGAGATGATGAAATGCCTCTTATGTGAAAGCTCCATAGTCACAACAACCAGATTACTTATTTATTTTCAATTGGACATTTGTAAGTTTTTACAGTAAGCTAATATTAAGCATGTTTAAATTAATTATTTAAACATGTGATTACACTACATTGTCTGTGGCTTTATGTGCTGTGTTCAAGTGTTTTTTCAGTTTTTACTCTTGCACAATGAACACAGTGAAAAGATGCACCAACACCTTCAACAGGACACGAAGTTGCAGCTTCAGTCCATCTGCATGTTGAGCTCTGCTGTCGTATGAGGGCTGTTTGTCAGTGTGGGTTTCCTGTAAGCCTCACTGATCACAAGGTATACATGATGGTTGAGGTTAACATTCTTGTCAACTCTTTATTGCCTTGTAACTTCTTTGAAACTGAGTTTCAGGGGCAATCTGTAATATGCAGAAGTTGTACAGAAACATCAGTTTTGACACTTCTGTACAGCTGATCACTTTTAAATTTGTGTTGGGCAGAAGAACTAAACCAATATAATGTTATGGTAAAGTCTAGGTTTTTATTAATCTCATAATTATGATTAAATATCAAGTAAAATGGTTTCATTGTATCAAGTTGTGCCAGTGAGTAAGCATGCACACTACCAAGGTCTTGCACACAAATGGATTGCAGCCTCTATTAATATTGTTGGTTAATTGTCTGATAAGTCAAAATGATTCGCCATTACAAAGGTCTATACATTTAAAGACCAATAAAAATCTTACTGGTAATTTCCCTGATTGCATGTCATTTGACTTCTAGTGTCACGTCTTTTCTGATCAGCTTGAGCTGCAGAAATGAATACAACAGCACTATTCCTTAAGACACAATACCTTTAACAGAGGAGCAGTTATAGTAGCCTACACGAGATCAGTTTCAAAATTACCTTTGCAGATAAAATGTTGAAAATATTTCGAGGTTACTGAAAATAACATCATCTTAACATGAGAACCTTAAGGATAGATATTGTAGTCATCAAGGATTTATAGTAAAGTAACACACTGAACTGAGAAGAAGGACTGAGTGAGTACACAACAATTAATAAATACATTGCAGTCTTAAAGTGTTTCTACTGATATATCTTTGCATGACTATCAGTTAAAAAAACTCCTTATTTATCTTATATTGGCCCTTTATAAAGCCCATGAGTTCAGCTTCTGTCTGAAACAGGCCGTTTTAGCTTCTGTCTCTTTAAGGTCCCCCTTCTGATGAGCCCACTGTGTTCTGACTGGTTAGCTCCCGGAAGCTGCCCAGCAGACTTTCACCATCTCAAGAGGCTACGTAAACAAACAATAGTTGGCAAATGTTGTTTCTTTTTCTGGGACAACGCAAACCACCCATGGAACAACCTTAGCAATGAAGGCTACGACAAAGAACAGATGACCATTTGTGGGCATGTGCGAACAATCTGATGTCATCAAGAGAGGGAAGTAGAGGTAACACTACAAATGGAGCTTTCAGAGCAGGCTGAGGCCCTGGATTTTGACTTGAAGGCAGCATTTTTTTTACATACTTTCACCTCAAGTTTTGGAACTTTGACCATGTTTAACATAGATATCCACCATCATAACAGCATGACAAAAAAAAGCATTAAAAAATATTTGTTGACCATACATAAATTCAGGCCTGATTTCCGTTATGATCTACGCTGGCAAATGGTACATTTGGTACACAATCAACCCTGCCTTGTTAATGGATCTTGTCTATAGAGGCTAATCATTATAAAGGTTTTTTGTTTTATTGATTTAGCATGTATTTGTTTATACATTTAAATACACAATTATAATTTGCATTAAAAAAACAAAAGAAAATCTCATTTGCACATTATAACTCTATTTCATTATTCTGTTTTTACATGAACAAAAGCAAAATTCATTTTAAAAAGGCTTTTTGAAATTTTACATTTTGTTATACTGTATCGCTGCTCATCATATCCTATCCCACGAGTAAATACTTAAATTTTTACACTTGATAAACATGATGCAGCAAATTTTTGCATATACATAATGATATATGTGCAATATACTATAGTATGGTGGACTGGTCTTTCTAAAAGATCATTCTTACTGTAAGTGTACATTAATGAACATTTCCCTGATGTATAATGGTCATTTAGTGAAATAATAAAATTTGCTGGTATGGAACCCCCACACTGAGTCTCCCTCCACCTGGTCTTCAGTACATCCTCCCAGACCAGCCTAACAGACAACATCTTCCTTCTACCTTTACGCACATTCATTCATCTATCCTCAACATTCAATACCTCCTGAATTCCATGAAACCTTTAAATGGCATATTGTTGTGGTGTGGTTCTTGCTAGTGAAATACATACAGTGGTGCATTTTGAGGCTGTACACTGTATATAAATATTCATGAATATTTTTTGTGATAAGAAAAGTTCTATACACAAATATTATTATTATTATTATTAAATTCTTCTGATGGTCTTTTTGGTTTATTACTTAACATCTCTGCTAGAAGTCAGAGGAGTTTATGTCAGCAGTTTTTGTCGCTGACTGAGGATAAGTGCTCTTAAATATGTCAATCCTAAATGTCTCTGAAAGACATTATTGAATGTTTGAGAAAAGTTTTATTTTCCCCCACATCCAGCATATCCTTAATTCAACTCTTTACATCTTATCAATAAATTGGCTTCACATACAATAACTGGCTGGAAAAGCAAGAGGAAATAAATTAAACTGCGCACTTTTTTTCTTTTGCTTGAATAAATCAGTGTTTGTTCTGTCCATCTTCTGCCTACTGGTGGGTTTGTCCATGCTGAGCCCGGAACACAACTCGTGTTAAACACAAATCTTCATCCTGAGAAACAAATTGACATTTGTCATTTAGACTCTATTATGTAGCTTCTACTGTTACAATATTATGTTGCTGTGCATGTCTGATAGGTAGTGTTATTGTGTGGCATGTATCATCCAACAAGTCTTCTTAATTAAATGACAAAGTACATCATACCTGATTCCCTCTTGTTTGACCTCTGGTGTCAAGCATTTTCTGATGAACGTCCTTATCTGCAGAAATAAATACAACAGGATTACACTGCATAGCATGCAAATGCACACCTTTCACAAAAATAACACATTTCCCCCTTAAATGACTAAATACAGGATTAATTATGATTTATTTGAGAAAAAAATAATTTTATAACATATAAGGAGATTCATCTATTAGGGGAATATGAGGGAACAATGATTAAGTAAACAATTTTCAGGTTAGAATAGGTACCTGTTTTCTGATTAAGATGATAAACCAAAATAAAAGAGAGGAACAAGGAGAAAACAGTTAAGGCTGGGGTCAACATCACTATCCAGGGCACAGCAGGCACACCAGACACAACAGGGCATGAACTGGAGTCACTGGAGTCTGCATCAAATGTGTAGAATGGGTTAAAACTGATCAACAATACTTGGCCTGGCTGTTTTGCATTGGATTCAACTTTAACAACAGTTAAACATTAAATTGCACATTTTCAAATAGAGTTTGTTGAATTTAGGAATGGGATAATTCACTAGCTTCATCAATATAAGTAAACAAATATGTTTTATTTTTAATTTTCCCTCATAAATATGTGAGTGTATATAGTTGCCAATTTCCAGGAATAAATTCATGCCGATTTTAAGACAAGGTTGTTGGTTGAGTTGGGTCTGGAGAAACATGAGTGGCCTACACAGATTTCTGACCTCATCCCCTTCCAACATCTTTAAATGAATTCTGATGCAGACTAATGCTGTTATAAGGGTAGAGGCAGTCAATGCAGCATATTAATGTCAATGGTGTTGGGGTGAGATGTTCAACAGTCTCACATTGTAATGATCAAGTGCAAAGTCAAGACCAGAATACTTACTTAATAGGATTCGTGTTGTTATGGAGCCATATCTGTAAATCTTTCGAGGACTAATTTTGTCCTCACCCGCCATCTTGGTCTGTTCAGTTCCACAGTAGTAAAGACCCTCATCAGAACCTGTAACATTCATGATCTGCAGATCATAGGATTCAAAGGACTGGTTCTTCACAAAGTGGAAATGAGGTAGGGGATTCAGAAAGCCTGCAGTGTCAGTGTTTTGTTTCCATGCTTCACGATTTAGTTTTAGAACAAGAGAAGGCTGGTTCTCATGAGAACAGTTCCTGTACCACACTATGTATACTCCAGCTGATGTTTTGCAGTCACAGTACAGGGTGATGTTGTCTCCTGGTCTGACAGTAACCTCCAACACTGATCCAGAAATCCCATCATGACTGCAGGAAACAACTCCTGGAATACAAACACAACAATTAAAGCAGGTTGAAATGTTACAGCGCAACATTTCCGTCATAAAAGATGCAGGTTATTGATGAGTTAATTCTCAAAATGGGACCAATTGTAATGTAATCTTCAAAATGTAATATCAAAATAATTACCTAAGAGAACAACCAGAAATATATGCAGCTCGTCCATATGTGATGATGACCTGTAGCTGACAGGCAGCGACAATGTTCTTACTCACGGATGTCACGACCAATGCACACTTTTCCATTAAAGGAAATGTAAGTCATGATTGGCTAGTCTAATGGAACATCTTCTTCTGTGGTTGTTTTCTATTGGTGCAATGGTAAGTGCTGCTTTTTGCATTGATGTTAAGGTTAAAAAGATTTCCTCCGAAGACACTTGAAGAAAAGTACCTGATAAAAACAACCACACTGCAAATTCCAACTGAGGAGCCAATACAGAAGTGCATTTTATACTTATGAATATACTGATGTATAGCAACAACAAATTGATCTTCTAATTAAGCAAAGGTATAAAAACATGAGGACACAGATATATAGTGCACTGTACAGCAGTAGTATTGTTAGACTCTAAATTGTCAATTTGTTGTCACTGTTACTCCAACAGGGATGTGGTCCACTAGAGGGAGCAAAACACTATTGTCTGCTTACGTTTGCATTAAATTGATAATATCAAGCTAAAAGGCTGTCAAGTCTCTAAGAAGAATGTTTTAGGGTAATGTCACAGTAGCTGTAAATACTACTGTTTTTTACTGAATTTATGTTTAAAAGTTTGAACTCCTCTTTTGAAAAACATCTGGATCCTTGATGAAACCCTTTTAACCTAATGGATCAGAAACAATTATTTGGATGCATGATCATAACTTACAACAACTAACAACAGACAACTTAGTCATTCTGATCTAATACAGTGCATACCTCTGTTTGTGCTCCAGTATACGGTGGTCATGTCTGTGTTGGTGTGCACATAAGGTGTGATCTGCTCGGCAACCTGCTTTGTTGTTTAAAAATCACTCTGCTCACCACATACAGGATAAGCTGTGAAGTGTGAAACAGAAGTTTATGTCTTATGTAATGACACCAAAACATGTCTGTTTTTTTTTCTCTGGCTGAGAGCATTTAGTTGTTTTCATATTCAAGTACATTGTCACATGTTTTACTTTGCTCAATAATTTCTAATTCCTGGTGAGAATCTATGGAATTCTTCTCATCACTTTATTTCTCCACTGATTTGGATTTTCTGGTCAAAAGCAATAGTACAATATAGTTATTTGTTTCAATATAAAGTTGCAGCAACTGTATTGTATATAAACTATACAAAATTTAGAATTAAGATGACCCCTTGTCGTCTAGTTTAGAGTGATGGGGACAACATGGGGTCAAACCTTCTCTGGTGCCTTTTATTGATTCAATTCTTAATATTTCCACTAGAGGTCAGGAGAGTTTCATATGCAGCTAATATGACTAACTTCAGAGATAACACCATCACCATTTCTTTACCCTCCTCTATTTGTTTCAACAAAACCCTTCAAGTGAAAGTGCTCCTGTGTAGACTATACCACTCCTAAGTGTCTCTGAAAAAAAGTTGAAGAACAAGTGAAAATGTATATTTTGCTTAACAAAAAAATCATCCACCCTACATGAACACGTGGTGTGTAAACAGTGCAGAAGGTGTCACTGATGTCAGGAAGTTATGTTGTGGTCAGTCTGTGACATAGTCAGAAATACAATGCACATTTAAATGTAGCTGTGGTTTGTGTTTGTGTGATTTGAAGGATGATCTGTGTTCTCAACATCTACAATGAACGTGCAAAATCAAGCCATTTGATACCTTCAGCAGGCCACTAATCTGCAGCCTCAGTCTGTCTGCATGTTGAGCTCTGCAGTCATATGAGGGGCTGTTTGTCATCGTGGGTTTCCTGTAAACTTAACTGATCTTATGGACTACAGGATGTGGGCTCACTGCTAACTGTGTATTATCTTGTAACTTCTTGGAAACTAGGTGGCAGGGCCATTTTGTGAACAAATAAGGTATGGAGGAAATTTAAAAGCTATATATTTCCTTATTCTCTGTAACAGAATCAGCTACAACAAATGTGGTTGTACAAAGCTCTACAGGTGAAGGACCAGGGCTGATATCTTGAGATAAAATGACGAAATTGCCTGAAAACAGCTACTGATTCTTGTTACAGACAAGCAGTCATCACTACAATTATGAACTATGACAGATTGATTTCAATCAAAAAAAGTGAATCTGAAGCAAATTGTTTTCAGCAACACCAAAGAAGTTTTCTATCGAGAGGTTTGTGTACATATGAATTTTTAATCTGTTATTTAAGTGGTGGAAGGAAATAAAACACACAAGCTGCATCTATTGTGGGATGAATGAATGAATGAATAAAGGCAGGAATTGAGTCTTTGTGAATGTTTTTTCATTAATGATTTCATATACACTTCATGCCACTAACAGTCAGCAACAGAGGATGACTTCATGACCTGTTGTACAATACAGCAAAACATCTATATACTAGGGGTGTGCCCGAATACAAATACATTATTCGGCAAAGCACAAATAGTGGGTTTTCATACGAATATTTGTTTGATACAAATATTTTAAAAATTATTTGTTGGGGGTGTTCCCCAGAGATAAAGCTGAGCTACTGACACAAGCAAAGTGCTCCCAAGGGACTCTCCATAACCTGTTATTCCCGTTCTCCGTAGTTTATTCATGAACACTTATTGTAACACTTTAATTTTCTAAAATTAAAAACAAAAACAGGATTTTTAAGCCTCTTTCCACTTTTATTTGAATACAAATTCAGATACAAATATTTTTGCTGCCTCAACAAATACAGATACAAATATAAATACTGGGATCTCTGCATATATATACAATATATCCTCACAGAGGAATAAACAGTAAACATTGTGTAGTATGAATTTTTAGCTCCCAGCTGTATTGCTAAATTTCTGGTCCCCTACAAGCCACAGCACAGCCTCAGATCCTCAGGCTGGCTGCTTCTGACGGTTCCTAAATCTCAGTTCAAGACTAAAGGTGATCCTCAGCTCTAGACCTCCCTGCCTGAGGATCTGACACTTGCAGAATCGTGATGTCTTTTATATCTTTTATATGTAAAAAGCCTTTCATTAATGCTTGCACATTGTTTTATTTCCAACATGTCTTCTTCTTCTTCTTCCTCTTATTATTATTATTATTATTATTATTATTATTATCTTACATTATTAATGGATATTAAAAAATTGTAATTTTTGAATATTTTAATCATTACATCCCTCAAATATTTTAATCCTGGTTGAACCATGTAAAGCAGTTTGTAACTTGTTTTTGATGAAATAAATAAATAAAGTTTATCATTGTTATTATTCTCTGTAGCATCTCTAACATAACAAACTGCAGTGATGAAGACTCTGGGCTGGTTGCTAACTTGAGATGAAAACAGGAAATTTTCTGAAAAGAGCTATCGTGTCCTGTTACAGACAAACAGTCGTCATTGTCGATATGAAATGTAGCAGATCAATTTCAATCAAATAATTGAATCTGAAGCAAATTGTAATCAACGGCCACAGACAGGTTTTATATTTGTGAGGTTTATTTGTTTATTTTCACAGCTCATCAATTTTCAATCTTTTATTTTAGTGGTGAAGGGAAATAAACAGACTCTATAAAATATGGACATATTCACCATGAAGTCACCCATTGGTTTCTGAAGAGTGGTTTTGAAGCTCGAAATGAGCCGCTTGAGCCATCACCATATTAGCAGTGACTGACTCCGCCTCACTCCCGGCCAATCCAAAATGGGCAAAGAGGCGGGCCGAATGGCTGAAACAAACCACCTAGCAGCTGGTGGACCTGTCACTCAAAGCAGCCGTGTCCTTCATTATGTATAAATTTACGGCTTAATAAAATTTAAACAGGTGAGTTATAAAAAAAATCACCCCCTGTACAGTTGTCGTGAGCAAGGAAATAAGTTGTAGAGACCAAAACCGTTTTTTGTACCAGGCTGTAAACATGTTTATTTCTGCTGTAAAGTTGGGCATTTTAACATGGGGGTCTATGGGTATTGACTCGCTTTGGGATCCTGCCTCAAGTGGTCATTCAAGGAACTGCAGTTGTTGGCACTTCTGCACTGGCTTCATTTTTCAGCCCTGGAGGTTGCCGCTTGGAAATAAAATACACAAGATGTACAGTATCTATTCTAATAATAATAATGATAATAATAAGAAAAATAATAGAATGTTTCTTAATTAGCACTTATCAAAACAGCTAAAAAGTGTTTCACATAAAAACAAACAGCAATAACAGAATAAAAGTACTAAAAGAGCAACAAAACTAAAATAATAAAACCCATAAAACAGAATAAAAACTAGAATCAGTTGAAATCAGGGAAGGTGGTGTGATAAAAGTACGTTTTGAGTTTAGATTAAAAGGAAGCCACAGACTCAGCCTGCCTCATTTCCTCAGGCAGGTTGTTCCAGAGCTTCGGGGCTCTCATTTCAAAAGCTCTGTTCCCCTTAGTCTTCAGATGAGAGTCATATGGAGATAAACAATCTGAGATATATTGAGGGGTCAGATTATTTAGTGCTATTTAAGTAATTAAAAGAACATTGAAATCTAAAATTCTAAAACATACTGGAAGCCAGTGTAAAGAGGCTAAAACTGGGTTGATGTGTTCAAACCTGTTTCCTCTGGTTCAAAACCTGGCCGCTGAGTTCTGTACTGTCTGTAGCTGCTCTACAGTTTTTTTCTATTTAGACATGTAAAAAGGCTGTTACAGTAATCCAGGCATGATGAGATAAAATCATGTATATTCTTAGAAGAATGAATGAACAAATGAACACAATGAATTCATATAAATTGTGGTTCAGGCCACTAACAGTGGAAAATCCAAAACAATTAGAAACAATCAGAAACAGTGGAAGTACACAGTGGGAGCACTGATGGCTTTATGAACTTTTGAATAATACAGCAAAACAACAGTTTCTGTATATTTATCGTCATTGGAGAATTGACAAAAAAGTAGTTTGGTATGAACTTTTCCAAACAATTGCTTTCAACCTTCACAAAAAAGTAAACTAGTTTATACATACACATTTTCTTACAGGTCAGTTATTGATGGTAATGACTGTTGCTTAACTCTGGGCTAATAGAATAGAATAATCTATATGTATCAACAATAATTAATTCATTATACAACTTCTTGTGTTGCTTTACACCCCAGAAGTATTAATGGCAGAGTAAGTGCTGAAGTCAGAACGTGGAGTTTTCTTCTTTGTTGGTCTCTGTGATGCCTGACAGTTTTCCAGCGCAGCATAACACACATCTTCACCCTATGATTTGACATTTGTTATTCAGAATCATCACCATGTACAGTTAATACTAGCTGCATGATTCATTATGAACTACTGTTAAAAACATTTATTTTTATATTATGTGTCTCATCTGTAAGTAACATATGTTCACTAATTTGCAAAAATCAGAAGATGAGTGTAGTATGAAACAACAAAACCACACAAACTAGAATTCATAAAAGTACTGTAAATTACCTGATTCAGTCTTGTTTGACCTCTAGTGTCAGGTGTTTGCTCATCAACCTGAGGTTCTTTAACTGCAGAAATAAATATAGGATCATCACACCATGTTAGAGCCAACCTCATATAATAAATTACAAGAAGAGAGCTTATCTGAATCCAGGTTTCTTTGTCATTCAAAATTAATTTTGTAGATTAAATATATTATTATTATTATAAATATACTAACAATATCAAGAATATTTTTCAAAATGTCAAACTATTCCTTTAAAAGAAGAGAACATATCCTCAGCCGGTTTTGTATTTATGCAATTGAGAATAAATTTTGTAGATTAAATATTATAGAAATATTTTTGGAAAACTAGCATTTACAAGTTACAATCAAAAATATGAAGAGTAGGTTTTCAAATTGCCACAGTAGTAAATGGCACTATGTGCATAAAAGTAACAATTACAGCAGATACCTGTTTTCTTACAGATGTGATAAACCAGAATAGAGGAGAGTAAAGAGGAGAGCACAGAACAAGCTGGACACAGAGAGAACAGCAGTGTCCAGCACACACCACAATCTGGAGTCAGGAAACGAGGCTCACTGGAGTCTGGATCAAACACAAGGTTATAACGATTAGCTTGATTAGACGCTGATCTCATAAAGTGTTATATTTTCTTGCACAAGGATTTACATACAGTACATGTGGTCATATATGTTTGTGCATGACCCCAGTAATCAAGAAACCCTTATATTTCCAAGGTACAAATAAAAACAAATTAGATTGAAATTAATGTGAGTGGCAAAAA
>NC_058107.1:39738999-39744485 GCF_914725855.1 Thunnus albacares | reverse complement strand
CTAACCCTAACCCTAACCCTAACCCTAACCCTAACCCTAACCCTAACCCTAACCCTAACCCTAACCCTAACCCTAACCCTAACCCTAACCCTAACCCTAACCCTAACCCTAACCCTAACCCTAACCCTAACCCTAACCCTAACCCTAACCCTAACCCTAACCCTAACCCTAACCCTAACCCTAACCCTAACCCTAACCCTAACCCTAACCCTAACCCTAACCCTAACCCTAACCCTAACCCTAACCCTAACCCTAACCCTAACCCTAACCCTAACCCTAACCCTAACCCTAACCCTAACCCTAACCCTAACCCTAACCCTAACCCTAACCCTAACCCTAACCCTAACCCTAACCCTAACCCTAACCCTAACCCTAACCCTAACCCTAACCCTAACCCTAACCCTAACCCTAACCCTAACCCTAACCCTAACCCTAACCCTAACCCTAACCCTAACCCTAACCCTAACCCTAACCCTAACCCCTAACCCTAACCCTAACCCTAACCCTAACCCTAACCCTAACCCTAACCCTAACCCTAACCCTAACCCTAACCCTAACCCTAACCCTAACCCTAACCCTAACCCTAACCCTAACCCTAACCCTAACCCTAACCCTAACCCTAACCCTAACCCTAACCCTAACCCTAACCCTAACCCTAACCCTAACCCTAACCCTAACCCTAACCCTAACCCTAACCCTAACCCTAACCCTAACCCTAACCCTAACCCTAACCCTAACCCTAACCCTAACCCTAACCCTAACCCTAACCCTAACCCTAACCCTAACCCTAACCCTAACCCTAACCCTAACCCTAACCCTAACCCTAACCCTAACCCTAACCCTAACCCTAACCCTAACCCTAACCCTAACCCTAACCCTAACCCTAACCCTAACCCTAACCCTAACCCTAACCCTAACCCTAACCCTAACCCTAACCCTAACCCTAACCCTAACCCTAACCCTAACCCTAACCCTAACCCTAACCCTAACCCTAACCCTAACCCTAACCCTAACCCTAACCCTAACCCTAACCCTAACCCTAACCCTAACCCTAACCCTAACCCTAACCCTAACCCTAACCCTAACCCTAACCCTAACCCTAACCCTAACCCTAACCCTAACCCTAACCCTAACCCTAACCCTAACCCTAACCCTAACCCTAACCCTAACCCTAACCCTAACCCTAACCCTAACCCTAACCCTAACCCTAACCCTAACCCTAACCCTAACCCTAACCCTAACCCTAACCCTAACCCTAACCCTAACCCTAACCCTAACCCTAACCCTAACCCTAACCCTAACCCTAACCCTAACCCTAACCCTAACCCTAACCCTAACCCTAACCCTAACCCTAACCCTAACCCTAACCCTAACCCTAACCCTAACCCTAACCCTAACCCTAACCCTAACCCTAACCCTAACCCTAACCCTAACCCTAACCCTAACCCTAACCCTAACCCTAACCCTAACCCTAACCCTAACCCTAACCCTAACCCTAACCCTAACCCTAACCCTAACCCTAACCCTAACCCTAACCCTAACCCTAACCCTAACCCTAACCCTAACCCTAACCCTAACCCTAACCCTAACCCTAACCCTAACCCTAACCCTAACCCTAACCCTAACCCTAACCCTAACCCTAACCCTAACCCTAACCCTAACCCTAACCCTAACCCTAACCCTAACCCTAACCCTAACCCTAACCCTAACCCTAACCCTAACCCTAACCCTAACCCTAACCCTAACCCTAACCCTAACCCTAACCCTAACCCTAACCCTAACCCTAACCCTAACCCTAACCCTAACCCTAACCCTAACCCTAACCCTAACCCTAACCCTAACCCTAACCCTAACCCTAACCCTAACCCTAACCCTAACCCTAACCCTAACCCTAACCCTAACCCTAACCCTAACCCTAACCCTAACCCTAACCCTAACCCTAACCCTAACCCTAACCCTAACCCTAACCCTAACCCTAACCCTAACCCTAACCCTAACCCTAACCCTAACCCTAACCCTAACCCTAACCCTAACCCTAACCCTAACCCTAACCCTAACCCTAACCCTAACCCTAACCCTAACCCTAACCCTAACCCTAACCCTAACCCTAACCCTAACCCTAACCCTAACCCTAACCCTAACCCTAACCCTAACCCTAACCCTAACCCTAACCCTAACCCTAACCCTAACCCTAACCCTAACCCTAACCCTAACCCTAACCCTAACCCTAACCCTAACCCTAACCCTAACCCTAACCCTAACCCTAACCCTAACCCTAACCCTAACCCTAACCCTAACCCTAACCCTAACCCTAACCCTAACCCTAACCCTAACCCTAACCCTAACCCTAACCCTAACCCTAACCCTAACCCTAACCCTAACCCTAACCCTAACCCTAACCCTAACCCTAACCCTAACCCTAACCCTAACCCTAACCCTAACCCTAACCCTAACCCTAACCCTAACCCTAACCCTAACCCTAACCCTAACCCTAACCCTAACCCTAACCCTAACCCTAACCCTAACCCTAACCCTAACCCTAACCCTAACCCTAACCCTAACCCTAACCCTAACCCTAACCCTAACCCTAACCCTAACCCTAACCCTAACCCTAACCCTAACCCTAACCCTAACCCTAACCCTAACCCTAACCCTAACCCTAACCCTAACCCTAACCCTAACCCTAACCCTAACCCTAACCCTAACCCTAACCCTAACCCTAACCCTAACCCTAACCCTAACCCTAACCCTAACCCTAACCCTAACCCTAACCCTAACCCTAACCCTAACCCTAACCCTAACCCTAACCCTAACCCTAACCCTAACCCTAACCCTAACCCTAACCCTAACCCTAACCCTAACCCTAACCCTAACCCTAACCCTAACCCTAACCCTAACCCTAACCCTAACCCTAACCCTAACCCTAACCCTAACCCTAACCCTAACCCTAACCCTAACCCTAACCCTAACCCTAACCCTAACCCTAACCCTAACCCTAACCCTAACCCTAACCCTAACCCTAACCCTAACCCTAACCCTAACCCTAACCCTAACCCTAACCCTAACCCTAACCCTAACCCTAACCCTAACCCTAACCCTAACCCTAACCCTAACCCTAACCCTAACCCTAACCCTAACCCTAACCCTAACCCTAACCCTAACCCTAACCCTAACCCTAACCCTAACCCTAACCCTAACCCTAACCCTAACCCTAACCCTAACCCTAACCCTAACCCTAACCCTAACCCTAACCCTAACCCTAACCCTAACCCTAACCCTAACCCTAACCCTAACCCTAACCCTAACCCTAACCCTAACCCTAACCCTAACCCTAACCCTAACCCTAACCCTAACCCTAACCCTAACCCTAACCCTAACCCTAACCCTAACCCTAACCCTAACCCTAACCCTAACCCTAACCCTAACCCTAACCCTAACCCTAACCCTAACCCTAACCCTAACCCTAACCCTAACCCTAACCCTAACCCTAACCCTAACCCTAACCCTAACCCTAACCCTAACCCTAACCCTAACCCTAACCCTAACCCTAACCCTAACCCTAACCCTAACCCTAACCCTAACCCTAACCCTAACCCTAACCCTAACCCTAACCCTAACCCTAACCCTAACCCTAACCCTAACCCTAACCCTAACCCTAACCCTAACCCTAACCCTAACCCTAACCCTAACCCTAACCCTAACCCTAACCCTAACCCTAACCCTAACCCTAACCCTAACCCTAACCCTAACCCTAACCCTAACCCTAACCCTAACCCTAACCCTAACCCTAACCCTAACCCTAACCCTAACCCTAACCCTAACCCTAACCCTAACCCTAACCCTAACCCTAACCCTAACCCTAACCCTAACCCTAACCCTAACCCTAACCCTAACCCTAACCCTAACCCTAACCCTAACCCTAACCCTAACCCTAACCCTAACCCTAACCCTAACCCTAACCCTAACCCTAACCCTAACCCTAACCCTAACCCTAACCCTAACCCTAACCCTAACCCTAACCCTAACCCTAACCCTAACCCTAACCCTAACCCTAACCCTAACCCTAACCCTAACCCTAACCCTAACCCTAACCCTAACCCTAACCCTAACCCTAACCCTAACCCTAACCCTAACCCTAACCCTAACCCTAACCCTAACCCTAACCCTAACCCTAACCCTAACCCTAACCCTAACCCTAACCCTAACCCTAACCCTAACCCTAACCCTAACCCTAACCCTAACCCTAACCCTAACCCTAACCCTAACCCTAACCCTAACCCTAACCCTAACCCTAACCCTAACCCTAACCCTAACCCTAACCCTAACCCTAACCCTAACCCTAACCCTAACCCTAACCCTAACCCTAACCCTAACCCTAACCCTAACCCTAACCCTAACCCTAACCCTAACCCTAACCCTAACCCTAACCCTAACCCTAACCCTAACCCTAACCCTAACCCTAACCCTAACCCTAACCCTAACCCTAACCCTAACCCTAACCCTAACCCTAACCCTAACCCTAACCCTAACCCTAACCCTAACCCTAACCCTAACCCTAACCCTAACCCTAACCCTAACCCTAACCCTAACCCTAACCCTAACCCTAACCCTAACCCTAACCCTAACCCTAACCCTAACCCTAACCCTAACCCTAACCCTAACCCTAACCCTAACCCTAACCCTAACCCTAACCCTAACCCTAACCCTAACCCTAACCCTAACCCTAACCCTAACCCTAACCCTAACCCTAACCCTAACCCTAACCCTAACCCTAACCCTAACCCTAACCCTAACCCTAACCCTAACCCTAACCCTAACCCTAACCCTAACCCTAACCCTAACCCTAACCCTAACCCTAACCCTAACCCTAACCCTAACCCTAACCCTAACCCTAACCCTAACCCTAACCCTAACCCTAACCCTAACCCTAACCCTAACCCTAACCCTAACCCTAACCCTAACCCTAACCCTAACCCTAACCCTAACCCTAACCCTAACCCTAACCCTAACCCTAACCCTAACCCTAACCCTAACCCTAACCCTAACCCTAACCCTAACCCTAACCCTAACCCTAACCCTAACCCTAACCCTAACCCTAACCCTAACCCTAACCCTAACCCTAACCCTAACCCTAACCCTAACCCTAACCCTAACCCTAACCCTAACCCTAACCCTAACCCTAACCCTAACCCTAACCCTAACCCTAACCCTAACCCTAACCCTAACCCTAACCCTAACCCTAACCCTAACCCTAACCCTAACCCTAACCCTAACCCTAACCCTAACCCTAACCCTAACCCTAACCCTAACCCTAACCCTAACCCTAACCCTAACCCTAACCCTAACCCTAACCCTAACCCTAACCCTAACCCTAACCCTAACCCTAACCCTAACCCTAACCCTAACCCTAACCCTAACCCTAACCCTAACCCTAACCCTAACCCTAACCCTAACCCTAACCCTAACCCTAACCCTAACCCTAACCC
>NC_058107.1:39723999-39731499 GCF_914725855.1 Thunnus albacares | reverse complement strand
TGCAGTAAAGGATCTGAGTACTTCATCCATCACTGCTGTCACATGATGTTACTGTTTATTGAGCATTTTGTGACAACCTGGATTTCACTGACTGTACGGTACATAAATTAATACATATTAATGGGTTTATTGTATACATCTACTATAAACATTATTTTTATTATTTTTTCTTCTTGTTGTTTTGTTTGTATTGTCTTGTGTCATATGTGTTTTCATGTTAATAATTTATCACTCAATAAAAAAAACCAAAAAAAATTCAAAAATAAAACACACAAACAGCAATGCAGCTTCACTGCTGTATGTCGCAATAACTGCAGTGATGTTGCCACGGTAACAGCAGTATAATCTCAGCTGCTCATCAGTGAGTTTGTCCTCAGACTCTTTCCTGTCACTTCATTAGATTCACATTAACCCTTTCACTGCCAGCTGTTCACATGAAGCTGATACACCCACCAATTGGTCCATCTCACTGTCAATCAGCATATCAATAGCTCTGATCCTTACAAGCCAAATGAGCTGTCATGATTGGTTGCGTGTTGTCATGGCGATCCAAACCACATGTGAGCATCAGGTTTTAGTTGATTGGTCCAACCTTTCTAAATGGAAGCCCCCCCATCCCCAGTGCAAATAACAGGCTGGAGTGTGTATGAATGAGAGATGTGTTGGATAAATGCCCTTCATTTACTTTAGCTGTCAGTCACATGATGAAGCCGCTCAGAGCAGTTTCAGCTAGCAGCTTCCTGTCAGAAACCACATGAAGCTGATGAGGAGATAAAGGATTCAGAGGAAACACCACATCTGATTAATATAAAAAGACATGATGAGTCCAACAGACAAGCAGAGAGAGACGACACAGAGACGGAGACGGACGTCTATCTGGACATGGATCACCTGCTGATGCTGTTGCTGCTGCTGTGGAGCTCAGGTAAGACTCTGCTGTAATGTAAAAATACTGAGTTCAAGTCAAACAGCAGCTTTGAAAACTGAAGTAAAAGTCAACATGGTCAGTAAAATGTAGTGAAGTGAGTTCAGTAAAAGTTCTGATACTTGCTGTAATGAGTTTTATCTCTTTAACTTCTAATAACAAACCAATAATTCATGTGTTCATCATCTAATAATGAAAATTCAAAGCATATAAATGTAAAGTCCTGCTGACGTCTTCGGGCTGTTCATGGGTCACGTGACCATCACTTGCAGGGACTGTGGGTATATTAAGAAGAACAGGGAGGGACTTTGAAGGCAGTTTGATTGACAGGCCGGTGCAGGACATGAGCAACACATGAGGAAGACCTTCGTTAAATAATGAAATTGTGACATCTGGTGACGAAAGCTAAACATAGACCTGAAAAAAAAAAGATGCAGCTTAACTTCATTTGTGAGGAGGTTCTTTTTGGACTTTTCTCATTTAATAAGTGACTTTTTATTATTCTACCTCTGTGTTCATTATTAGATGGGTGACATTGTTGGAGCTGTTTATTTAGGATGTTTGGATTTTACATTTATTTGATGTGTTTTAATCATTTAATGTGTTATTTTGTTGCTAATGTGAGATATAAGAGCTTCCATATAACAGTGTAGCCCAGTAAACATTTACATGAAAGCATCAGGAGCTACAGGAGGGTTATATGTGTACTTATACACAGGGTGCCATTTGTGTTTTTGAAACATTTTTATTCATGAAAATAAATCAGAACCACAGTGATTCTATATAGATTATGAAACATGAGGTTATTTCTCTCAGCTGTTACAGCAACATTTATAAAATAATTATGAAACTTGAACTTGACCACTGCATTTGCAGGAAAATTTAAATCCATTTTTTAAAAAGTAATTCATCAAGTAATGTGATATTTTCACTCTCAGTGATGTGATGTCATGTTCATGTCTTTCCTCATCTGGACACATAGATGTGATCATATACAACAAAACTAAAGGTTTAATGTTAATTTAACATGTCAGAATTAAATCCCCCGACGCTCCTTTCAGTACTGTGGATACTTGGCCAGACGTGTCAATACTCTTAATGTCATTCTTGCAAGTCACTGTTTAATTCAGCTCTATGTGCAGCAAACTTCAATACTGAATAGAAAATAATCCCATCATGCAACAGCACAACATGCTGTTATCATAAAAATAAACAGGCTACAGTATATGTCTACATGTCAGACTAAGAAAAGAGTCTGATGACGGATGTCTGTCTTCTTTTTATATTTTCCTGGGGAGGGGTCATCAAAATTAAGTTGAGAGGTTTTTCTGTGACAGGAAAGTTTTTGAGGACAAACTAACTGATGAGCATCTGATATGAGATTACAGAGTATATATCTGTTACCATGGCAACAGCAGAGCATTTCCTGTCATGTAAAGGACTGACTGTTGCGAAACACTTTTTCTTCTTATCAAATATACATGTTTGAGCTGCTTCCTGTAACTCTGTCAAACTGTTTCTCACACTTAACACCCTAAAATCCAGTTTTCCCTTTTCATCACTTAAAGATTGTTAAAATAATCAAACTCCACTCTGACAGCGTCGGACATATTGTCTATCATGTTGTTCATGTTCACTCATGAGTGAATTCTTCAAAAAGGCTCCATGTTTTTATTGCTGCATCGTTCCATCAGATGGAAATAATCTACATTTCTGCTGCTGCATCATTTTAGACACATTTCCCCAAAATTCAGAAGACAGTTTGGGTATTTTTGAAAACGTTGGGATCTCATCTAGAATTTAAAATAAAGTCCTGCAAGTTTAAACAAAGTCTGGCTGCACAGCATGAGCTCGTACTGAGGACGATGATGAAGAAAAGGCTGATATCTCAAAATCAGGTGAAATAATTCCAGTAAACTGATGCTTTAACTTGCAGTTAGAGGCTTCAGCTCTGAGAAGCTGCTCATCACACATACAGTCTTCAAATAGCACAGTGGTTATATGATGTCACCACACAGGATTTCTGGGTATTGAAGTCATTCTGAGCTGCTGTTTTGCATTAACTCTATATGAACCAGTCTGTTGGTTAACTCTATATGAACCCGTCTGTTGGTTAACTCTATATGAACCCGTCTGGTGGTTAACTCTATATGAACCCGTCTGTTGGTTAACTCTATATGAACCCGTCTGGTGGTTAACTCTATATGAACCCGTCTGGTGGTTAACTCTATATGAACCAGTCTGTTGGTTAACTCTATATGAACCAGTCTGTTGGTTAACTCTATATGAACCAGTCTGTTGGTTAACTCTATATGTACCAGTCTGTTGGTTAACTCTATATGAACCAGTCTGTTGGTTAACTCTATATGAACCAGTCTGTTGGTTAACTCTCCTGTCCCCCCTCCCCCTTTCCCTCTCTCTTTCTCTCTCTCAACCCAACCGGTCAAAGCAGATGGCCGCCCACCAAGAGCCGGGGTCTGCTTGAGGTTTCTACCCGTTAAAGGGGAGTTTTTCCTTACCGCTGTCGCCAAGTGCTGCTCATGGGGGAATTGTTAAGTCTCTGTAAATTAAAGAGTTTGCTCTTGACCTGCTCTATGTGAAAAGTGCCTTGAGATGCCTTTTGTTGTGATATGGTGCTATATAAATAAAAATTGATTGATTGATTGATATATGAACCAGTCTGTTGGTTAACTCTATATGAACCAGTCTGTTGGCTAACTCTATATGAACCAGTCTGTTGGTTAACTCTACATGAACCAGTCTGTTGGTTAACTCTATATGAACCAGTGTGTTGCACTAAAACATAATTCTGGCTTATTTTCATAGTTTTGTTCATCATTTCTATCAGTAGTAACATCGTACTCAACAAGTTAATATCTGAGATCTGTGAACATGGTGACATCACTAAAAAGACGTCTGATAGGTCAGAAACACGAGCAGTCAGACGATCAGACAGGAAACAAACCAACATGTTAGTTTTCCTTTAACTCTGTATGAAGCATCTGTTGAGCTTGTGTTCATGTGTTCATCTCATCTGCTGCTCTTCAGAGAAGAAGCAGAAAGTAGAAGCAGAAAGTAGAAGCAGTGAGGTCGAGAACAAAGGTTTTAAAGTTTCAGACTGACCAGGCAAAGAGAGATGTTTGTTTTTCCTTCATTTTTTGTCTTTTTATGAGAATTATTTTCACCCCAGAATAATTGAGAGTACCTCATACTGCAGTAGCTCCATTTTCTAGTTACTGTAAATTTAACGTTATTTTCATACACAAATTATAATTGTTTGTAGCATCGACTTCAACATCTGTGTGTTTTCAGTGAGATGAGCTCTGAGCTGCTGCAAAGCCTCACAGTGTTTGTTCAGTTCACAGCTCTGCAACAATATAAATATTAATTTTCTGATTTTCTCTGCAGGACTCCAGGCTGAAGATAAACACCAACCAACAGGTAAAAAGAAAGAATATATCTCATCTGGTCTGGGAACACCTCTGATCCCCCAGGAGGAGCTGGAGGACGTTACCCGCACCTCCATCAGTGGTGCACAATGAATCCACTTTGGTTTATGAACAAATACCCTCAAAACTGATAACTAATAAAATATGCTAATGTTAGCATTGAAAAGTGAAAATCTAGATTTTGAACATCACTGCTCGCTGTAGAGCTGCACACCGCTAATTTCTATAAAATCTATATCAGATCTATAAAATGCAACGCATGGCATTGTGGGATTGTTTGCAGGAAGTAGTGTACATGACATGAACACGACTTTTTTGTTCCATTGTGGATCATTTGAGGCTCTAAATGTTGGATAAATTTACACACAGAATTCACACACTGAAACAAAATGGAGGAGGGTAAATAGAGTGAACTTTGTAGTAAATAGTGAGTGATTTCAGACACGGCCTTAGTCTTGCTTCTATATCTGGTCTCTTGTGTATTGTATCCCACAATCCTCTGTTTTCCTCCAGGTTCTCAGTGTGAAAGCACAGCCAAGGCTGACATCGTGCTGTTGGTCTGTGAATCCAAGAACACCACCTCTGAAGACCATGAAAACATTAAGTCCTTTCTAACTCAAGTAGTCAACAACTTCAACATCGGCCCTGACAAAGTCCAGATCGGTAATAATTTTACTACTACAGTCAATCAATCAATCAATCAATTTTTATTTATATGGCGCAAAATCACAACAAAAGTCATCTCAGGGCACTTTTCACATAGAGCAGGTCAAGACCGAACTCTTTAACTTACAGAGACCCAACAATTCCCCCATGAGCAGCACTTGGCGACAGCGGTAAGGAAAAACTCCCCTTTAATGGGTAGAAACCTCAAGCAGAACCATCGGCCATCTGCTTTGACCGGTTGGGTTGAGAGAGAGAAAGAGAGAGGGAAAGGGGGAGGGGGGACAGAATAACAACAATCATAACATAAACAATAAGTATAAGTATCAATAGACAGGGAAGGATGCCATCAGGACTGTGAAGGACCGCAAAGGCTCGGCCCAGAACCCGGGTTTCCTGCGAGATGAGAAAGCACAAAAACTCCAAGGAAGAAGCAAAGTTAGTGACATGCATTGATGTTACATGAATGCATACAGATGGAGAGGAGGAGGAGGAGAGAGGAGCTCAGTGCATCATGGGAAGTCCCCCAGCAGTCTAGGCCTATAGCAGCATAACTAAGGGCTGATCCAAGGCGAGCCTGGTCGGCCCTAAGTATAAGCTTTATCAAAAAGGAAAGTTTGAAGCCTACTCTTAAACATAGAGAGGGTGTCTGCACCCCGGACCCAATCTGGAAGATGGTTCCACAGGAGAGGAGCCTGATAGCTGAAGGCTCTGCCTCCCATTCTACTTTTAAAGACTGTAGGAGCCACCAGTAAGCTGCATACTGGGAGCGCAGTGTTCTAGTGGGATAATACGGTACTATGAGCTCTTCAAGATATGATGGTGCCTGACCATTAAGGGCTTTGTAAGTTAGGAGAAGGATTTTAAATTCTATTCTGGATTTTACAGGAAGCCAATGCAGCGAAGCTAAAATGGGAGAAATGTGATCTCTTTTTCTAGTTTTAGTCAGAACACGTGCAGCTGCATTCTGGACCAGCTGGAGAGTCTTTAGAGACTTGTTAGAGCAGCCTGATAATAAAGAATTGCAATAATCCAGCCTAGAAGTAACAAATGCGTGAACTAGTTTTTCTGCATCTTTTAGGGACAGGATGTGATTTTTGCGATATTTTGTAAGTGAAAAAAGGCAGTCCTTGAGATTTGATTTATGTGGGAGTTAAAGGACATATCCTGATCAAAGATAACTCCCAGATTCCTTACGGTGGTGCTGGAGGCCAGGGTAATGCCATCCAGAGTAGCTATATCATTAGATAATGTGTTTCTAAGGTGTTTAGGGCCAAACACAATAACTTCAGTTTTATCTGAGTTCAGTAGTAGAAAATTGCAGGTCATCCAGGTCTTTATGTCCTTAAGGCATGCTTGGAATTTAGTTAACTGATTGGTTTCATCAATCAGTTACAACTATTCACACTACTGCTCCTGGTACTATTACTACTACTGCTTGTGTATAAAGTACTCAAAATACTAAAATCTTTACACCACAATGTGAAAATATTCAAATACAGGTGCAGCTCCCGAATTACATGTTTAAGCTAAATAACTGCTGTCTGCATACAGCCTCCATTACTGCCAGTTATTTCCCAAAACATGCAGACATATTTTAGCTTTGTAATAACTTGCAGAATTCTCAAAACGTTCAAAATGAAAATACACCTACCTTAAAATCCAGTGCTTCATCTACTGAAACACACATTTATAACTCATAGTAATTATGATTCAGCTTGTAAAACAACAATTATCATTATTCTCATTGTTATTCTCATTATCATTTAAAATCAAAAGCTGGGTCAGTGTGTCAGTTTCACACATTTCTGTGTGTTTTCTGCAGGTCTGCTTCAGAACCGTGGATTCTCCTCAAGGACCCGGTGGTACCTGAACACCCACCAGACCAAACAATCCCTGCTGGAGGCCATAGCCAACCTGCCAAAGAGAGGAGGAGACGACTACACAGGTAATTTAACAGCAGGCTGTCTGATCCACACCAGCTTTACACTGTGATGGACTGAGGCAGAGACTCTGATTAGATCCAAATATATTTACTTTCTGTATTTAGGTCTGTCAGCGGTGGAAAGAGAAGCTGTCAGTGATCCATATTTTCACTTGAAGTATTTATAGTAATAAGAATATATTGAATATATCCAGCAATTTGTGAATGAAATTCAGTCTCTTGACTGATCAAGAAAACTGTGTCTCTGCTAACAAATAACATCTTCAGAACAGACTTCAGATAAACTTAGTAAAAAGTATTTTCATTTATAGTGATTCCAGAAATATTAAAGGAAAATTCTGATTTGTTTGAACCTGATATATTTCCCATAAATGTGGCCATTGTGGCTCTATGTGTGATGCTAACTTTGTTCTCTCAGCTCTGTTACATGATTCCTAACTGGACAGGATGCAAACAAGCAAACATGAGATTGTTTTAGTTTTTCCCTGTTAAGATGTGCTAACCTGCTCCGTGCATCA
>NC_058107.1:39658999-39718999 GCF_914725855.1 Thunnus albacares | reverse complement strand
GCTCCTCAAGCTGGAGACTGTTTCACCTCCACAGAGTCAACTGGAGGAAAAGAGCGAGTTCAACGTGCAGCTCCATACGATAAGAACATGTGCAGGGGACATGAATCAGTTTTCCTGGGAAACCATAGCCCACCCACTTTCAGTATTGTCTTCCCAGACCACTGGCTTTAACAACTAGAAGTCTGTAACTTCAGTGTCACACACAGTGTGGGAACTTTGATGTTCAGAAGCTGATATACCAGCCATAGATGCACCACAGGCTTTGAAATTATTCCCAACATCATTTCACAGGATCTGTCAGGACAACAATGCACAACTATGGAAGCCAATAATTGCAATAATAATTTGAATTATATCAGCAACTGAATATCACATTTTGACATTTTATCACTACTGAATACTTTAATGTTGTTAAATATCACTGAATTTATTGCACTGAAAGGTTTGACTTTGAAAACCACCTTTCTGAATATACGAGGTCTGGATTCACTTTCAAGTTTCAATTTGATTTTAATCTAATATTCAAAAACTTTATTCAAGTTGCTCGATTAGCTCAAATCACTCACTCACTCACACACACACACACACACTCACACACACACACACACACACACACTCACACACACACACACACACACTCACACACACACACACACACACACTCACACACTCACACACACACACACACACACACACAGTGTGACTGAGGATTGTGAGAAAGAAAATGTGATGACAACACGTAACCGTGGTGATAACAGTGTGTAAGTCTCTATCATCCAGCTGTATAGTCATTAAACTGCTCAGTGTGTATCTTGGAAACTTGCAGACATGAACCATTTTATACTAAGTTTCTTCTTCTCTACAGGAACAGATGCTGAGCTGGATATAGATCTCTATGCAGTTCACCATAATGCTGCTACAGGCCGATAGTTTCTGTGTTTACTTTCATTCAGACTCACAAACAAACTTTTGAAGAGATTCGTGTCAAAATCATATTTATGTGGAAAGCTGTAGGAGTCTCAGCAGCTCGCCCTGATGTTCATCATTGTGTGTAATAAACGTCTTTTACTGAATCCCTTGAATCTCTATAACAGAGCTGAGAGAACAAAGTTAGCCTGACACATAGAGACACAATGGCCACATTTATGGGAAATACATCAGGTTGAAATGAACCAGAATGTTCCTTTAATAATAATGTTATTGTAATAGTCTTATGATTATTAATATTGTGATATAACATTATTGTACAGTATCATGGTATAATGTTATATATCACAGACTGCTGATGCTGTTATAGTGATAGTGATTATAATAATTATAATAATACAAATAAAAGTCTCACAATAGGATTTGAAGCTCTGTGATTGGATGTTTCTGACTGAAATGCATCTTGGGAGTCGTAGTTAACTTCTCTCTTTCAGTTTTTATGTCTACAGGCTTCTAGCTTTGACTTTTTATCAAAGAACCAGATATTTTGTTACACAGGTGTTAAAGTGCTGCAGCTGTCAGTCACCTCACAGTCTATGAACAAAGTAACGGGACCTTTATGTCTGGAACAAGCAACACATGAAATAAAGTCTCTGTATCTTTTAAAACCTCTTTATTTCTGTCATACAGGAAGAGCTCTGAGTCGCATCCTAAATGAGTTCTTTCAACCCGATAAGGGAATGCGTTCAGACTCCCAAAAAATTCTCATCCTGATTACTGATGGAAAGTCTGAGGACGACGTATCCCTCCACTCACAGCACCTGAGAGACGACGGCATTGAGATCTACACTATTGGTGATTGACTTTCTCTCTGCAACTCTGAAACTACATTATTTTACCATGAAAGAATAACGTGACATTAACATGAATTAAACATGATATTTTGCTACAATGAAAGCGTTAGTTAGCAAGACTCTTAAGATGATGTGTATGACTGCATTTATAGTTTATATCAGTTAATGTCTTACATTATTAAATCAAGTCTTTTAATAGTGGGCTGAAATGAATTAAACCAATCTGCTGCTCACAAGGAAGAAAGTAAATCTAAATATGTGGTGTGCTTTGGTAGTGATAATGAAGGACATATGATTTCTGTTTAATGGGATTAAAAATGCACAACCATCAGCATGTTCTGTCAATTCAGGTTTAATTAAGGAGCAGGAAGCAGCAGGAAACAATAATTTTATTACTTTTCCAACCAAATTGTTTTCTTATTTTAAGTTTTTATGGTTCAGTTTTAACATTTTTCTCTCAGGTGTAAAGAATGTAAATGAGACTCAGCTGAGGACCATCGCCTCAGATCCTGATGAAATTCACATGTTCAGTGTCATCGACTCCTCGTTCCTCCTGGACATCGTTGCCAACCTCACCATCAACCTCTGTAAAAGTGTCAACAGCTTAGGTAGGCAAAGAGTCTGTTATCATCAAACAGTGATACATGTTAACACCACACTGATCTGCTGGTGTCAGAATTAATCTTTAGATATCAAGTTTTAAAAGCTGTTAAACATTTTGGATTCTTACAGTTAGATATAAAGTTATCTTACTGCTGGTTAGTTCTTTATTTTAATCTATCAGAATATTGTCAGACTCAGGTATGATAACAGAGAAAAGATCAGAAAATTAATCTATAAAACCAACAATGTATATTTATTATGAAGCTTTATTTATTCAGGAATCTCATTGAGATTATGGGGTGAAATCCAGTGTTTTTATAAAGCTTTCAGAAAGCCAGCCAGGGAGAACTTGTTGACACGTATTCACATAGTTGTTAATAATCCACAACTCCACAGAAGGGCAGAGATCCGTTCATTCATCTTTTGACCATCCCAAAGAAATCCGACTGAGCTTCTCTCAAATGGAGAACTTGGTAATATCCAACCTGTTGTTCTGTTACATTAACACAGTTCATACGTTTACACGGTCAAAAACCTGATTAGTTCAACTCTTAACTTTCTTCTGACTTTCTTCTAACGTAAGTGTCGTTTCTTAAAGCAAGCGTGAACTTTGTAACCTTCTGCCCATGTGCAGTAACCACGTCTCAATATGAGCTCACTATTCAAACAAATTACTCATTTCAATAAACAAACATAATTCATGTGGTAATAAATATATTCTCTTCCTTGCAATAACATGAAATATAACAAAACTCAATTCTACTTACAGTCAATTATGGCTCTTACAGACATCTGAGTCTGTTTTGCAAGAGAGACCTGAGAACAGGTTACATATACACAGGATCACAATACGACAGTTCATTCACATCACAGTCACAAAATAATCATCATACATACTGACAGACACACGACTTAAAACAGTCACAAATATGATGAAGAACAGCTAGTAAAACTAAAAGTTTCTCTAACTTTAACTGGGCGCTCACACCAAGAGATTGATGAGCAGCAGCAGGGGGCGCTCTGCTCGCCAGCTGCTCACTGCAGCCCTCTAGCGGTCATCGGCAGGGGTCGTTCAAGCAGTGCTGCAGACATAGGCTCGTTATAGAATACATCTAGAACAATAATTGTAGAAATAGCCTAATATTAATACCGTAGTAAAAAATGTTTGCTAGAAACTTTAGTACAGCGGTTGCTGTGAGTAGAAAATCAAATCCTGATCTGAGTTGGTTGCTGCTTATTTGCATAAAGTTAAACTCTGCTGAACTTCAGCTTGTAGCTCTTGGCACTGACATCGTGCTGCTCGCTGCTGCCAAGCGTCTGAAGCCCTTCATCTCCAGCTTTCATTGAAAATGAACCACTGCCAGCTGCTTTTGTCACTTATGAATCTTTGGATGTGAGTGCACAGTAAACTGTGTTGAAGTTCATTCCAGTAGTAAGGAAACTGGAAACCAGTCTTCCCCAGTTCAGAGCTTGTATTAGGAACTTTTAAAGCTAAACTGCTCTGTGATCTGGTGTCATGGTTTTCAGCTCTGAGCTCAACTAAAGATGTTAAATAACTCGGCAAAGAAAGTAAGGTCTTATAAATGAAGACAGTCTGCTGCTGCCTTCTAGATGCCAGTGACGACCATCCAACCTTTTCATATAACTCCATCATTTTGTATTACTAGCGGAGGCTAGCTAGCTGTGCTTCCCTCCAATCATGCTGCATCTAACACGCTAGCCTCCCAGCTGGCCCCGACTCTCCGTTTGGATCCAACCGGAGCACCGAGCACCGGTTAGTTATTCAGGTTGGAAGAAGCAGCAGGTCTGTCGGGCAGCTGAGTGAAGTGCAGCCTGCAGAGGAAACACCGGGACCGTCAGGGTGAAACAGTCCAGGAGGAGCTGCTGTGTTCAGCTGCACAGATAGGAAACACCTCGGCTGACAGGATGTACCACTCTGTTGGAAAACATTTTTTCTTCTACTTCTTTTTGGTTTATAACAGTAGGTGTCAACCAGCGTATCAGATGCATTACTGCCACCCTCTGCTTCAGACTGTGGACCAAAGATTAAATCCAACACATTAATCCTGTCCGTCTAATAAACTCTAAGAAAACTACTGCTGCTCCCACTTGGCAGGTTCATTAATGCTTTAATTTTTTAAATGCTGAGCTCCTGAACTCCAGTCTTCTTAGGTTCTTCCTTCATATATCGTCTTTCTTAATGATACTTAGTAGAATCTATGATTGCATGTGTAATAGTCTCCTCAGCCAGCTGGAAAAACATTTGTACAGTTAATATCAGATATTGGCAAAACATCCAATATCATACATCCCTAAAACACATATACAGCAGGATGTTTACAGCCGTCTGTGCAGATTACGCTTCACTAAATGCAACAGAAATACACTTGAAGTGTAAAAAACACAGGGGGTCTACATGTCACACTACAAGAGCAGGAGTAGTAGTAGTTTTGAGTTACATTATACTGTATGTATATGATATTTAATCATTCACATTAACAGTGTAAACAGACCAGTTTGCTGCTCTCTGTCAGCTCAGTGTCAACATGATGATCAGATGTACTGACTTCAGACTAGTGATCAGTTTCTTTAGGATTCTATCAATAATACTACTCTCATCAATACTCCTTATCAGTCCGGTTCTTTATTGATACTGCTTGAAATGAGCAGAACCAAAACCAGATTTTACCATCCAATAATCTCACTCCTTGTTTACTTCAGGTACCGATAAAAGAACTGACCTTAAAAATATCTCAGGTTTTTAACTGTTTAATACTGGATCCAATTCAGAACCAGGTTTCAGGGGGCATCCCTACCTCAGACCAGCATTAACAATTACAGTTCACTGTAGTCTGAGCTGAGGTCTGATAGCATGAGCTGCTACTGCTGAAAGCAATAATCTGACAGAGGAAAACAGGAGGAGTCTAATTCAGATTAGCTGTAGCTTCATCCATTATTCTCCTGTGAACAGAGTTATGAGGGGGCGTGACTACCTTACAACAGAGAGACGCCTCCTTTTAAAGTTGTACATCTTTCTGGTATCATGCATTGCTGTCCACCACAGTGTCGTTCTTCATGTTACCACAAGATGGAGCCTGAGTAAGACAAGTTCAAATCCTACAAATAGCTTGAAATATTTTCTATAAATAAAGACTTGAGTCAGGTATGAATGTGCTCTCTCTCTTTATCAGTTCTTACTTTCATATTCTAAAAAGCTTTATTGGTATGAATGTTGCAGGTAAATATTCCCCAAACTAATGATGGTTCTCTCTCTCCAGACTCTGTCAGGCTGGTGAATGGGACTAGTCTGTGTTCAGGCAGACTGGAGGTGAAGTCTGAGCAGTCGTGGTCCTCAGTGTGTGAAGCTGACTTTGACCAGCAGGATGCAGAGGTGGTCTGTAGGGAGCTCGGCTGTGGGGCTCCTTCAGTCCTCCAGGGGGCGCTCTATGGAGAAGTGGAGGCTCCGATGTGGACCAAAGAGTTCCAGTGTGGAGGCCATGAGTCTGCTCTCCTGGACTGTGGAAGATCAGACTCAGCTAGAAGCACCTGCTCACCTGGCAAAGCTGTTGGACTCACCTGCTCAGGTAGAAGAGGAGCTGCAGCTTTGATTTGGCTTCATTTCTGTTCTAATGAAACTCACTTTATTCTTTTACTGATGACTCTCTTGTTTCTGTTCAGAGCCTGTCAGGTTGGTGGGAGGAGCCAGTCGCTGTGCAGGTACACTGGAGGTGAAACGATCAGAGTGGAGACCAGTGGGGGACTCTTACTGGACCCTGAAGGAAGCAGCTGCAGCCTGCAGAGATCTGGACTGTGGCTCTGCTGTTTCAACAGGAAGCACAAATGAAGCCTCAGTCAGATCTGTATGGTGGATCAGATCTGACTGTATTCATTCTGGATCTGCACTGAGGGACTGTGCATCATCATTTTCCTCTTCCTCCATCGTGGAGCTCACCTGCTCAGGTAAGTCCATCAGTGACATCATCTATGACAGTAATATTTTCCTTCCTCTGTCACAGTGATAGTCAGTGGCAGTAGCGGACTGTGGGGTCTTACACACACACACACACACACACACACACACACACACACATACACACACCTCTTTTATACAGAGAAACGCATTATAGCCATAAAGACGTCTTTGCCTTTACTTTTTTACAGTGAGCCGGCATAAAGCCGCCTCCGTGTGAGCTTTTCATAGCGTAGCGGCGTTCTGGATTCAGAGGCGTGACGGAGATCAGACTGATCAGAGCTGTAAACTCTGCCATAAGCAAGTAAAGAGACGTTACTAGGACGAGGGGAGGACATTTCTCTTTGTTTGACAACGTTAAAAGTTAAGTTAGACTGTTCTGTCGGCTTCCCGACTCATTTTAAAAAAGACGAGAGAGAGAGAGAGAGAGAGCAGCTGTGGTCGAGTGAGCTAGAGAGTGAATGGAGAGAGGGAGCGCTAGTAACGTTAGTGAGGAAGCTGATGAATCAGATCATTAAAACGTTATTTTCTGATTGTTTCACAACGGTTACTTTCCAAAGCACAAACACACCTGCATCCCCGCACACCTCCTCAACCCTGCAGCTGTACGCCGCACCGCCTGATGTGGTCTGAATACGGGCTAAACAACAGCGTCAGCTCCCGGTCCCGCCGTGCCGGCTGTCACACAGAACAGCGAGGCGGATTACAGGCGCAGTATTCCCGCTTTGAACGGGCTGTGTAAAAGAGGCTGAAGTGTACTCATCACCAACAACTAACATCTAAACAATATAAAAACTACGTCATTAAGAATAAGTCCATTACAAAATCACCTTCTGACACCTGTTAACAAATGTACTCAAAGCACCGGCTCAACAAGCTGAAACTATGCTAACCTGGTTATTTCTCCCACACATGCATTAGCTAAACTGCCAACCCGGTCTTCCGATGGTAAAGCGTGAGTCCTGCGTGAGTCCAGCGTGAGTCCTGCGTGAGTCCTGCGTGAGTCCTGCGTGAGTCCTGCGTGAGTCCTGCATGAGTCCAGCGTGAGTCCTACGTGAGTCCAGCGTGAGTCCAGCGTGAGTCCAGCGTGAGTCCTACGTGAGTCCTGCGTGAGTTCTATGTAAGTCCTGTGTGAGTCCTGCGTGAGTCCTACGTGAGTCCTGCGTGAGTCCTGCGTGAGTCCTGCGTGAGTCCTACGTGAGTCCTGCGTGAGTCCTGCGTGAGTCCTGCGTGAGTCCTACGTGAGTCCTGTGTGAGTCCTGCGTGAGTCCTGCGTGAGTCCTGCGTGAGTCCTGCGTGAGTCCAGCGTGAGTTCTATGTAAGTCCCGCGTGAGTCCTACGTGAGTCCTGCGTGAGGCAGACACATCCAGTTCTAGCTCCAGATACTGGGTTTATGGTTATGATAGTAACTGAAATCAAACAAAATATTTTTTAAAAAACACATAAATTATTTTAATAACTAATTAAATCAAATTGTTTTAATAACCTTATAATTACTGATGTGTAATATTTTATGAACTAATAATGACACCTCTCATAAACGGTCGGGCCTGCAGAGAAGGTCCTGAAGGTCCTGACGGACCTCCTCTGGTCGCTGGTTTCCATTGGACTGAACTGTAAACTTATCCAGGACGACGGCATCCTAAAGGGTAGAGAAGTTAGCTTGTTCCTGGAGGCTCATTGCTTCAAACTGAGACAATCTGCAGCTTTAAGCAACCTGCTGTGGTTCACTCACACACCCTGCAGTTCTCCTGAGCAGCTCAGTCACATCCACCTTACAAGCAACAACTACATTACTAATTTATATACTTGTTGCTTGCTGCCTAAACAAATAAGCAACTGTTTGCTAACAAGTTCAATATATCAAGTTAAAAGCTGATCATATGTCAGTGTTGTGTTCACTACTTGTTTCTGATGGAAACTATTGTGCGTGCAGTGTTGTATGAATGTCTTAACATGTTGATCAGCTGTTTTCTGTCTGATCTGAAGGCAGCTGAGGATGTTAATCTGTTTCCTCCTCTGCTCTCTGACTCCTCTGTATTACACATGAATGTAGGAGTTCTCTGTGTTGTGTGATCACCTCTCACTGATCAACGTTCATTTATTTCAACCAAAGCCGTTTCTACTCAAACCAAATCTGCATCATATTCCATCTGCATATATATGACAACAAATTCTACTTTTTACTCAGAAAAAACTTCATTTAAGGAATTTAGCTGCATTAACATCAAGATCAAAACAAACTATAAACAAAATAAAATATTTTGATCAAAATGTTTTGAATAAACTATAAATTAATGAACAAGAATAAACATAAAATTGAGTGTAATAAAGTGACACCAGCAAGATCAAGTCTGATCCCAAATCAGACAACTACAGTATTATTTTTAGGGCCTAATGAAACTAAAGGTGCAAATGAACTACAAAGAAATAACAAATTACACACAATTATCACTATGAAGATTAAAACAGAAGACTTTCAGTTATCATCATCATCATCACTGAAGGATAAGTCCTTTTGCAAACCATAGTGACAGTGCATCAAATATGTGTGTAAACGTTGTCCTTGATCTAGTGATGTCACTGTCAGACTGTCAGACTTGACTGACTCAGCCATCAACGTCAGTACGTCAACATGTGAGAATCTGATGATGACTGTGAAACTGGTTTGTTGTGAGCAGGGCTGTAGTGGTAAAAAAAGCTTGAGTAAACCCTACCTTACCTCAGCCACACCGTCTATATGCTCCTTAATATAGATCCATGTTTGTAATATAACTAAACAACTCAACTGACTTAAGAGGAACTCATTTCCTCAAACTTAAAGCCAAATCAAGACAACAGTTTGACTTCTAGATGAATCAGCATTTAGTGTTTATAACAGAAACTATCTGTCAGTTTTAGTGCTGTGTTTCCAACAGTTACTGAGGTCACCCACCTTTTAACAGCTGTAGAAATCACCATGTTAATAGAGTTGTTGTGTAGTGTTAGTGCCTGTTTTCAAAGATCTGTTAGTCCTTTTATAGCAGGTTTTAATCTTGTGCTTTGACTTTTGTTTGTTAGGATGTCCTTTAGTTTACATTTGGATAACAGTTTGTGCTTTTAAAGATATTTTCAGAACAGTAATTCATCTACATACAGGTGGAAGTCAGACTTTACCAGTTTGTTCTGCCTCCTGCTTTAATGTGTTCATGTGTCTCCATCACCTGACGTCTGGGCTGCTTCTATGTGTTTCTCTTTCCCACAATGCTCCCACAAGATGGAGCCTGAGTAAGACAAGTTCAAATCCTACAAATAGCTTGAAATATTTTCTGTAAATAAAGACTTGAGTCAGGTATGAATGTGCTCTCTCTCTTTATCAGTTCTTACTTTCATATTCTAAAAAGCTTTATTGGTATGAATGTTGCAGGTAAATATTCCCCAAACTAATGATGGTTCTCTCTCTCCAGACTCTGTCAGGCTGGTGGATGGGACTAGTCTGTGTTCAGGCAGACTGGAGGTGAAGTCTGAGCAGTCGTGGTCCTCAGTGTGTGAAGCTGACTTTGACCAGCAGGATGCAGAGGTGGTCTGTAGGGAGCTCGGCTGTGGGGCTCCTTCAGTCCTCCAGGGGGCGCTCTATGGAGAAGTGGAGGCTCCGATGTGGACCAAAGAGTTCCAGTGTGGAGGCCATGAGTCTGCTCTCCTGGACTGTGGAAGATCAGACTCAGCTAGAAGCACCTGCTCACCTGGCAAAGCTGTTGGACTCACCTGCTCAGGTAGAAGAGGAGCTGCAGCTTTGATTTGGCTTCATTTCTGTTCTAATGAAACTCACTTTATTCTTTTACTGATGACTCTCTTGTTTCTGTTCAGAGCCTGTCAGGTTGGTGGGAGGAGCCAGTCGCTGTGCAGGTACACTGGAGGTGAAACAGGGAGAGTGGAGACCAGTGGGGGACTCTTACTGGACCCTGAAGGCAGCAGCTGCAGCCTGCAGAGATCTGGACTGTGGCTCTGCTGTTTCAACAGGAAGCACAAATGAAGCCTCAGACAGATCTGTATGGAGGATCAGATCTGACTGTATTCATTCTGGATCTGCACTGAGGGACGGTGCATCATCAGATTCCTCTTCCTCCATCGTGGAGCTCACCTGCTCAGGTAAGTCCATCAGTGACATCATCTATGACAGTAATATTTTCCTTCCTCTGTCACAGTGATAGTCAGTGGCAGTAGCGGACTGTGGGGTCTTACACACACACACACACACACACACACACACACACACACACACACACACACACACACCTCTTTTATACAGAGAAACGCATTATAGCCATAAAGACGCCTTTGCCTTTACTTTTTTACAGTGAGTCGGCATAAAGCCGCCTCCGTGTGAGCTTTTCATAGCGTAGCGGCGTTCTGGATTCAGAGGCGTGACGGAGATCAGACTGATCAGAGCTGTAAACTCTGCCATAAGCAAGTAAAGAGACGTTACTAGGACGAGGGGAGGACATTTCTCTTTGTTTGACAACGTTAAAAGTTAAGTTAGACTTTTCTGTCGGCTTCCCGACTCATTTTAAAAAAGACGAGAGAGAGAGAGAGAGAGAGCAGCTGTGGCCGAGTGAGCTAGAGAGTGAATGGAGAGAGGGAGTGCTAGTAACGTTAGTGAGGAAGCTGATGAATCAGATCATTAAAACGTTATTTTCTGATTGTTTCACAACGGTTACTTTCCAAAGCACAAACACACCTGCATCCCCACACACCTCCTCAACCCTGCAGCTGTACGCCGCACCGCCTGATGTGGTCTGAATACGGGCTAAACAACAGCGTCAGCTCCCGGTCCTGCCGTGCCGGCTGTCACACAGAACAGCGAGGCGGATTACAGGCGCAGTATTCCCGCTTTGAACGGGCTGTGTAAAAGAGGCTGAAGTGCACTCATCACCAACAACTAACATCTAAACAATATAAAAACTACGTCATTAAGAATAAGTCCATTACAAAATCACCTTCTGACACCTGTTAACAAATGTACTCAAAGCACCGGCTCAACAAGCTGAAACTATGCTAACCTGGTTATTTCTCCCACACATGCATTAGCTAAACTGCCAACCCGGTCTTCCGATGGTAAACGTTCACTCATGTTGCTCAACAAAAAGACAATAAAGGAAAGATTTTCTGAAAGATAGAAATTAGGCCATATTTCTCACAGCAGCAAAGTCCAGCATTACCAACAACAATCTTAATCACCTCTATAGATAATTAATACAGCAGGACTCACCAGTCACTGGAAAACAAAATCCATCCTCCGTTCCTTTCTGCAATGCCTGCCTGCGTGAGTCCTGCGTGAGGCCTGCGCGAGTCCTGCGTGGGTCCTGCGTGAGTCCTACGTGAGTCCTGCGTGAGTCCTGCGTGAGTCCTGCATGAGTCCTGCGTGAGTCCTGCATGAGTCCTACGTGAGTCCTGCGTGAGTCCTGCATGAGTCCTACGTGAGTCCTGCGTGAGTCCTGTGTGAGTCCTGCATGAGTCCTGCATGAGTCCTGCATGAGGCCTGCGCGAGTCCTGCGTGGGTCCTGCGTGAGTCCTACGTGAGTCCTGCGTGAGTCCTGCATGAGTCCTACGTGAGTCCTGCGTGAGTCCTGCGTGAGTCCTACGTGAGTCCTGCGTGAGTCCTGTGTGAGTCCTGCATGAGTCCTGCGTGAGTCCTGCGTGAGTCCTACGTGAGTCCTGCGTGAGTCCTGCATGAGTCCTGCGTGAGTCCTACGTGAGTCCTGCGTGAGTCCAGCGTGAGTTCTATGTAAGTCCCACGTGAGTCCAGCGTGAGTCCTGCGTGAGTCCTGCGTGAATCCTGCGTGAGTCCTGCGTGAGTTCTATGTAAGTCCCACGTGAGTCCAGCGTGAGTCCTACGTGAGTCCTGCGTGAGTCCTGCATGAGTCCTGCGTGAGTCCTACGTGAGTTCTATGTAAGTCCCACGTGAGTCCAGCGTGAGTCCTACGTGAGTCCTGCGTGAGTCCTGCATGAGTCCTGCGTGAATCCTGCGTGAGTCCAGCGTGAGTTCTATGTAAGTCCCACGTGAGTCCAGCGTGAGTCCTACGTGAGTCCTGCGTGAGTCCTGCATGAGTCCTGCGTGAGTCCTACGTGAGTCCTGCGTGAGTCCAGCGTGAGTTCTATGTAAGTCCCACGTGAGTCCTGCGTGAGTCCTACGTGAGTCCAGCGTGAGTTCTATGTAAGTCCTGCGTGAGTCCTACGTGAGTCCTGCGTGAGGCAGACACATCCAGTTCTAGCTCCAGATACTGGGTTTATGGTTATGATAGTAACTGAAATCAAACTAAATATTTCATAAAAAACACATAAATTATTTTAATAACTAATTAAATAAAATTGTTTTAATAACCTTATAATTACTGATGTGTAATATTTTATGAACTAATAATGACACCTCTCATAAATGGTCGGGCCTGCAGAGAAGGTCCTGAAGGTCCTGATGGATCTCCTCTGGTCGCTGGTTTCCATTGGACTGAACTGTAGACTTATCCAGGACGACGGCATCCTAAAGGGTAGAGAAGTTAGCTTGTTCCTGGAGGCTCATTGCTTCAAACTGAGACAATCTGCAGCTTTAAGCAACCTGCTGTGGTTCACTCACACACCCTGCAGTTCTCCTGAGCAGCTCAGTCACATCCACCTTACAAGCAACAACTACATTACTAATTAATATACTTGTTGCTTGCTGCCTAAACAAATAAGCAACTGTTTGCTAACAAGTTCAATATATCAAGTTAAAAGCTGATCATATGTCAGTGTTGTGTTCACTACTTGTTTCTGATGGAAACTATTGTGCGTGCAGTGTTGTATGAATGTCTTATTAACATGTTGATCAGCTGTTTTCTGTCTGATCTGAAGGCAGCTGAGGATGTTAATCTGTTTCCTCCTCTGCTCTCTGACTCCTCTGTATTACACATGAATGTAGGAGTTCTCTGTGTTGTGTGATCACCTCACTGATCAACGTTCATTTATTTCAACCAAAGCCGTTTCTACTCAAACCAAATCTGCATCATATTCCATCTGCATATATATGACAACAAATTCTACTTTTTACTCAGAAAAAACTTCATTTAAGGAATTTAGCTGCATTAACATCAAGATCAAAACAAACTATAAACAAAATAAAATATTTTGAACAAAATGTTTTGAATAAACTATAAATTGATGAACAAGAACAAACATAAAATTGAGTGTAATAAAGTGACACCAGCAAGATCAAGTCTGATCCCAAATCAGACAACTACAGTATTATTTTTAGGGCCTAATGAAACTAAAGGTGCAAATGAACTACAAAGAAATAACAAATTACACACAATTATCACTATGAAGATTAAAACAGAAAACTTTCAGTTATCATCATCATCATCACTGAAGGATAAGTCCTTTTGCAAACCATAGTGACAGTGCATCAAATATGTGTGTAAACGTTGTCCTTGATCTAGTGATGTCACTGTCAGACTGTCAGACTTGACCGACTCAGCCATCAACGTCAGTACGTCAACATGTGAGAATCTGATGATGACTGTGAAACTGGTTTGTTGTGAGCAGGGCTGTAGTGGTAAAAAAAGCTTGAGTAAACCCTACCTTACCTCAGCCACACCGTCTATATGCTCCTTAATATAGATCCATGTTTGTAATATAACTAAACAACTCAACTGACTTAAGAGGAACTCATTTCCTCAAACTTAAAGCCAAATCAAGACAACAGTTTGACTTCTAGATGAATCAGCATTTAGTGTTTATAACAGAAACTATCTGTCAGTTTTAGTGCTGTGTTTCCAACAGTTACTGAGGTCACCCACCTTTTAACAGCTGTAGAAATCACCATGTTAATAGAGTTGTTGTGTAGTGTTAGTGCCTGTTTTCAAAGATCTGTTAGTCCTTTTATAGCAGGTTTTAATCTTGTGCTTTGACTTTTGTTTGTTAGGATGTCCTTTAGTTTACATTTGGATAACAGTTTGTGCTTTTAAAGATATTTTCAGAACAGTAATTCATCTACATACAGGTGGAAGTCAGACTTTACCAGTTTGTTCTGCCTCCTGCTTTAATGTGTTCATGTGTCTCCATCACCTGACGTCTGGGCTGCTTCTATGTGTTTCTCTTTCCCACAATGCTCCCACAAGATGGAGCCTGAGTAAGACAAGTTCAAATCCTACAAATAGCTTGAAATATTTTCTGTAAATAAAGACTTGAGTCAGGTATGAATGTGCTCTCTCTCTTTATCAGTTCTTACTTTCATATTCTAAAAAGCTTTATTGGTATGAATGTTGCAGGTAAATATTCCCCAAACTAATGATGGTTCTCTCTCTCCAGACTCTGTCAGGCTGGTGGATGGGACTAGTCTGTGTTCAGGCAGACTGGAGGTGAAGTCTGAGCAGTCGTGGTCCTCAGTGTGTGAAGCTGACTTTGACCAGCAGGATGCAGAGGTGGTCTGTAAGGAGCTCGGCTGTGGGGCTCCTTCAGTCCTCCAGGGGGCGCTCTATGGAGAAGTGGAGGCTCCGATGTGGACCAAAGAGTTCCAGTGTGGAGGCCATGAGTCTGCTCTCCTGGACTGTGGAAGATCAGACTCAGCTAGAAGCACCTGCTCACCTGGCAAAGCTGTTGGACTCACCTGCTCAGGTAGAAGAGGAGCTGCAGCTTTGATTTGGCTTCATTTCTGTTCTAATGAAACTCACTTTATTCTTTTACTGATGACTCTCGTTTCTGTTCAGAGCCTGTCAGGTTGGTGGGAGGAGCCAGTCGCTGTGCAGGTACACTGGAGGTGAAACGATCAGAGTGGAGACCAGTGTGGGACTCTTTCTGGACCCTGAAGGAAGCAGCTGCAGCCTGCAGAGATCTGGACTGTGGCTCTGCTGTTTCTACAGGAAGGAGAAATGAAGCCTCAGACAGATCTGTATGGTGGATCAGATCTGACTGTATTCATTCTGGATCTGCACTGAGGGAATGTGCATCATCATTTTCCTCTTCCTCCATCGTGGAGCTCACCTGCTCAGGTAAGTCCATCAGTGACATCATCTATGACAGTAATATTTTCCTTCCTCTGTCACAGTGATAGTCAGTGGCAGTAGCGGACTGTGGGGTCTTGCACACACACACACACACACACACACACACACCTCTTTTATACAGAGAAACGCATTATAGCCATAAAGACGCCTTTGCCTTTACTTTTTTACAGTGAGCCGGCATAAAGCCGCCTCCGTGTGAGCTTTTCATAGCGTAGCGGCGTTCTGGATTCAGAGGCGTGACGGAGATCAGACTGATCAGAGCTGTAAACTCTGCCATAAGCAAGTAAAGAGACGTTACTAGGACGAGGGGAGGACATTTCTCTTTGTTTGACAACGTTAAAAGTTAAGTTAGACTTTTCTGTCGGCTTCCTGACTCATTTTAAAAAAGACGAGAGAGAGAGAGAGAGAGCAGCTGTGGTCGAGTGAGCTAGAGAGTGAATGGAGAGAGGGAGCGCTAGTAACGTTAGTGAGGAAGCTGATGAATCAGATCATTAAAACGTTATTTTCTGATTGTTTCACAACGGTTACTTTCCAAAGCACAAATACACCTGCATCCCCGCACACCTCCTCAACCCTGCAGCTGTACGCCGCACCGCCTGATGTGGTCTGAATACGGGCTAAACAACAGCGTCAGCTCCCGGTCCCGCCGTGCCGGCTGTCACACAGAACAGCGAGGCGGATTACAGGCGCAGTATTCCCGCTTTGAACAGGCTGTGTAAAAGAGGCTGAAGTGTACTCATCACCAACAACTAACATCTAAACAATATAAAAACTACGTCATTAAGAATAAGTCCATTACAAAATCACCTTCTTACACCTGTTAACAAATGTACTCAAAGCACTGGCTCAACAAGCTGAAACTATGCTAACCTGGTTATTTCTCCCACACATGCATTAGCTAAACTGCCAACCCGGTCTTCCGATGGTAAACGTTCACTCATGTTGCTCAACAAAAAGACAATAAAGGAAAGATTTTCTGAAAGATAGAAATTAGGCCATATTTCTCACAGCAGCAAAGTCGAGCATTACCAACAACAATCTTAATCACCTCTATAGATAATTAATACAGCAGGACTCACCAGTCACTGGAAAACAAAATCCATCCTCCATTCCTTTCTGCAATGCCTGCCTGCGTGAGTCCTGCATGAGTCCTGCGTGAGTCCAGCGTGAGTCCTGTGTGGGTCCTACGTGAGTCCTGCGCGAGTCCTACGTGAGTCCAGCGTGAGTCCTGTGTGGGTCCTACGTGAGTTCTATGTAAGTCCTGCGTGAGGCCTGCGTGAGTCCTGCGCGAGTTCTACGTGAGTTCTATGTAAGTCCTGCGTGAGGCCTGCGTGAGTCCTGCGCAAGTCCTACGTGAGGCCTGCGTGAGGCCTGCGTGAGTCCTGTGTGGGTCCTACGTGAGTCCCGCGTGAGTCCTACGTGAGTTCTATGTAAGTCCTGCGTGAGTCCTGCGTAAGTCCTGCGTGAGGCCTGCGTGAGTCCTGCGTGAGTCCTGCGCGAGTCCTACGTGAGGCCTGCGTGAGTTCTATGTAAGTCCTGCGTGAGTCCAGCGTGAGTTCTATGTAAGTCCTGCGTGAGTCCTACGTGAGTCCTACGTGAGTCCTGCGCGAGTCCTACGTGAGTCCTGCGTGAGTCCTGCGCGAGTCCTACGTGAGTCCTGCGTGAGTTCTATGTAAGTCCCGCGTGAGTCCAGCGTGAGTCCTGCGTGAGTCCTACGTGAGTTCTATGTAAGTCCTGCGTGAGGCCTGCGTGAGTCCTACGTGAGTTCTATGTAAGTCCTGCGTGAGTCCTGCGTGAGTCCAGCGTGAGTCCTACGTGAGTTCTATGTAAGTCCCGCGTGAGTCCAGCGTGAGTCCTGCGTGAGTCCTATGTGAGTTCTATGTAAGTCCTGCGTGAGGCCTGCGTGAGTCCTACGTGAGTTCTATGTAAGTCCTGCGTGAGGCCTGCGTGAGTCCTGCGTGAGTTCTATGTAAGTCCCGCGTGAGTCCTACGTGAGTCCTGCGTGAGTTCTATGTAAGTCCAGCGTGAGTCCAGTGTGAGTCCTGCGTGAGTCCTACGTGAGTTCTATGTAAGTCCTGCGTGAGGCCTGCATGAGTCCTACGTGAGTTCTATGTAAGTCCTGCATGAGGCCTGCGTGAGTCCTACGTGAGTCCTACGTGAGTTCTATGTAAGTCCTGCGTGAGGCCTGCGTGAGTCCTACGTGAGTCCTACGTGAGTTCTATGTAAGTCCTGCGTGAGGCCTGCGTGAGTCCTACGTGAGTTCTATGTAAGTCCTGCGTGAGGCCTGCGTGAGTCCTACGTGAGTTCTATGTAAGTCCTGCGTGAGTCCTGCGTGAGTCCAGCATGAGTCCTACGTGAGTTCTATGTAAGTCCCGCGTGAGTCCAGCGTGAGTCCTGCGTGAGTCCTACGTGAGTTCTATGTAAGTCCTGCGTGAGGCCTGCGTTAGTCCTGCGTGAGTTCTATGTAAGTCCTGCGTGAGTCCAGTGTGAGTCCTGCGTGAGTCCTACGTGAGTTCTATGTAAGTCCTGCGTGAGGCCTGCGTGAGTCCTACGTGAGTTCTATGTAAGTCCTGCATGAGGCCTGCGTGAGTCCTACGTGAGTCCTACATGAGTTCTATGTAAGTCCTGCGTGAGGCCTGCGTGAGTCCTACGTGAGTCCTACGTGAGTTCTATGTAAGTCCTGCGTGAGGCCTGCGTGAGTCCTACGTGAGTTCTATGTAAGTCCCGCGTGAGTCCAGCGTGAGTCCTACGTGAGTTCTATGTAAGTCCTGCATGAGGCCTGCATGAGTCCTACGTGAGTTCTTTGTAAGTCCTGCGTGAGGCCTGCGTGAGTCCTGCGTGAGTCCTACGTGAGTTCTATGTAAGTCCCGCGTGAGGCCTGCGTGAGTCCTACGTGAGTTCTATGTAAGTCCCGCGTGAGTCCTGCGTGAGTCCTACGTGAGTTCTATGTAAGTCCCGCGTGAGTCCAGCGTGAGTCCTACGTGAGTTCTATGTAAGTCCCGCGTGAGTCCAGCGTGAGTCCTGCGTGAGTCCTACGTGAGTTCTATGTAAGTCCTGCGTGAGGCCTGCGTGAGTCCTACGTGAGTTCTATGTAAGTCCTGCGTGAGGCCTGCGTGAGTCCTGCGTGAGTCATACGTGAGTTCTATGTAAGTCCTGCGTGAGTCCTGCGTGAGTCCAGCGTGAGTCCTACGTGAGTTCTATGTAAGTCCCGCGTGAGTCCAGCGTGAGTCCTGCGTGAGTCCTACGTGAGTTCTATGTAAGTCCTGCGTGAGGCCTGCGTTAGTCCTGCGTGAGTTCTATGTAAGTCCTGCGTGAGTCCAGTGTGAGTCCTGCGTGAGTCCTACGTGAGTTCTATGTAAGTCCTGCGTGAGGCCTGCGTGAGTCCTACGTGAGTTCTATGTAAGTCCTGCATGAGGCCTGCGTGAGTCCTACGTGAGTCCTACATGAGTTCTATGTAAGTCCTGCGTGAGTCCTGCGTGAGTCCTACGTGAGTCCTACGTGAGTTCTATGTAAGTCCTGCGTGAGGCCTGCGTGAGTCCTACGTGAGTTCTATGTAAGTCCCGCGTGAGTCCAGCGTGAGTCCTACGTGAGTTCTATGTAAGTCCCGCGTGAGTCCAGCGTGAGTCCTACGTGAGTTCTATGTAAGTCCTGCATGAGGCCTGCATGAGTCCTACGTGAGTTCTTTGTAAGTCCTGCGTGAGGCCTGCGTGAGTCCTGCGTGAGTCCTACGTGAGTTCTATGTAAGTCCCGCGTGAGGCCTGCGTGAGTCCTACGTGAGTTCTATGTAAGTCCCGCGTGAGTCCTGCGTGAGTCCTACGTGAGTTCTATGTAAGTCCCGCGTGAGTCCAGCGTGAGTCCTACGTGAGTTCTATGTAAGTCCCGCGTGAGTCCAGCGTGAGTCCTGCGTGAGTCCTACGTGAGTTCTATGTAAGTCCTGCGTGAGGCCTGCGTGAGTCCTACGTGAGTTCTATGTAAGTCCTGCGTGAGGCCTGCGTGAGTCCTGCGTGAGTCATACGTGAGTTCTATGTAAGTCCTGCGTGAGTCCTGCATGAGTCCAGCGTGAGTCCTACGTGAGTTCTATGTAAGTCCCGCGTGAGTCCAGCGTGAGTCCTGCGTGAGTCCTACGTGAGTTCTATGTAAGTCCTGCGTGAGGCCTGCGTTAGTCCTGCGTGAGTTCTATGTAAGTCCTGCGTGAGTCCAGTGTGAGTCCTGCGTGAGTCCTACGTCAGTTCTATGTAAGTCCTGCGTGAGGCCTGCGTGAGTCCTACGTGAGTTCTATGTAAGTCCTGCATGAGGCCTGCGTGAGTCCTACGTGAGTCCTACATGAGTTCTATGTAAGTCCTGCGTGAGGCCTGCGTGAGTCCTACGTGAGTCCTACGTGAGTTCTATGTAAGTCCTGCGTGAGGCCTGCGTGAGTCCTACGTGAGTTCTATGTAAGTCCCGCGTGAGTCCAGCGTGAGTCCTACGTGAGTTCTATGTAAGTCCCGCGTGAGTCCAGCGTGAGTCCTACGTGAGTTCTATGTAAGTCCTGCATGAGGCCTGCATGAGTCCTACGTGAGTTCTTTGTAAGTCCTGCGTGAGGCCTGCGTGAGTCCTGCGTGAGTCCTACGTGAGTTCTATGTAAGTCCCGCGTGAGTCCTGCGTGAGTCCTACGTGAGTTCTATGTAAGTCCCGCGTGAGTCCTGCGTGAGTCCTACGTGAGTTCTATGTAAGTCCCGCGTGAGTCCAGCGTGAGTCCTACGTGAGTTCTATGTAAGTCCCGCGTGAGTCCAGCGTGAGTCCTGCGTGAGTCCTACGTGAGTTCTATGTAAGTCCTGCGTGAGGCCTGCGTGAGTCCTACGTGAGTTCTATGTAAGTCCTGCGTGAGGCCTGCGTGAGTCCTGCGTGAGTCATACGTGAGTTCTATGTAAGTCCTGCGTGAGTCCTGCGTGAGTTCTACATGAGTTCTATGTAAGTCCAGCGTGAGTCCTACGTGAGTTCTATGTAAGTCCTGCGTGAGGCCTGCGTGAGTCCTACGTGAGTCCTACGTGAGTCCTACGTGAGTTCTATGTAAGTCCTGCGTGAGTCCTACGTGAGTCCTGCGTGAGGCCTGCGTGAGTCCTACGTGAGTTCTATGTAAGTCCCGCGTGAGGCCTGCGTGAATCCAGCGTGAGTCCTACGTGAGTTCTATGTAAGTCCCGCGTGAGTCCAGCATGAGTCCTGCGTGAGTCCTACGTGAGTTCTATGTAAGTCCTGCGTGAGTCCAGCGTGAGTCCTACATGAGTTCTATGTAAGTCCCGCGTGAGTCCAGCGTGAGTCCTGCGTGAGTCCTACGTGAGTTCTATGTAAGTCCTGCGTGAGGCCTGCGTGAGTCCTACGTGAGTTCTATGTAAGTCCTGCGTGAGTCCTGCGTGAGTCCAGCGTGAGTCCTACGTGAGTTCTATGTAAGTCCCGCGTGAGTCCAGTGTGAGTCCTGCGTGAGTCCTATGTGAGTTCTATGTAAGTCCTGCGTGAGGCCTGCGTGAGTCCTACGTGAGTTCTATGTAAGTCCTGCGTGAGGCCTGCGTGAGTCCTGCGTGAGTTCTATGTAAGTCCCGCGTGAGTCCTACGTGAGTCCTGCGTGAGTTCTATGTAAGTCCTGCGTGAGTCCAGTGTGAGTCCTGCGTGAGTCTTACGTGAGTTCTATGTAAGTCCTGCGTGAGGCCTGCATGAGTCCTACGTGAGTTCTATGTAAGTCCTGCATGAGGCCTGCGTGAGTCCTACGTGAGTCCTACGTGAGTTCTATGTAAGTCCTGCGTGAGGTCTGCGTGAGTCCTACGTGAGTCCTACATGAGTTCTATGTAAGTCCTGCGTGAGGCCTGCGTGAGTTCTATGTAAGTCCTGCGTGAGTCCAGTGTGAGTCCTGCGTGAGTCCTACATGAGTTCTATGTAAGTCCTGCGTGAGGCCTGCGTGAGTCCTACGTGAGTCCTACGTGAGTTCTATGTAAGTCCTGCGTGAGGCCTGCGTGAGTCCTACGTGAGTTCTATGTAAGTCCCGCGTGAGTCCAGCGTGAGTCCTACGTGAGTTCTATGTAAGTCCCGCGTGAGTCCAGCGTGAGTCCTACGTGAGTTCTATGTAAGTCCTGCATGAGGCCTGCATGAGTCCTACGTGAGTTCTTTGTAAGTCCTGCGTGAGGCCTGCGTGAGTCCTGCGTGAGTCCTACGTGAGTTCTATGTAAGTCCCGCGTGAGGCCTGCGTGAGTCCTACGTGAGTTCTATGTAAGTCCCGCGTGAGTCCTGCGTGAGTCCTACGTGAGTTCTATGTAAGTCCCGCGTGAGTCCAGCGTGAGTCCTACGTGAGTTCTATGTAAGTCCCGCGTGAGGCCTGCGTGAGTCCTACGTGAGTTCTATGTAAGTCCTGCGTGAGGCCTGCGTGAGTCCTGCGTGAGTCATACGTGAGTTCTATGTAAGTCCTGCGTGAGTCCTGCGTGAGTCCAGCGTGAGTCCTACGTGAGTTCTATGTAAGTCCCGCGTGAGTCCAGCGTGAGTCCTGCGTGAGTCCTACGTGAGTTCTATGTAAGTCCTGCGTGAGGCCTGCGTTAGTCCTGCGTGAGTTCTATGTAAGTCCTGCGTGAGTCCAGTGTGAGTCCTGCGTGAGTCCTACGTGAGTTCTATGTAAGTCCTGCGTGAGGCCTGCGTGAGTCCTACGTGAGTTCTATGTAAGTCCTGCATGAGGCCTGCGTGAGTCCTACGTGAGTCCTACATGAGTTCTATGTAAGTCCTGCGTGAGGCCTGCGTGAGTCCTACGTGAGTTCTATGTAAGTCCTGCGTGAGGCCTGCGTGAGTCCTACGTGAGTTCTATGTAAGTCCCGCGTGAGTCCAGCGTGAGTCCTACGTGAGTTCTATGTAAGTCCCGCGTGAGTCCAGCGTGAGTCCTACGTGAGTTCTATGTAAGTCCTGCATGAGGCCTGCATGAGTCCTACGTGAGTTCTTTGTAAGTCCTGCGTGAGGCCTGCGTGAGTCCTGCGTGAGTCCTACGTGAGTTCTATGTAAGTCCCGCGTGAGGCCTGCGTGAGTCCTACGTGAGTTCTATGTAAGTCCCGCGTGAGTCCTGCGTGAGTCCTACGTGAGTTCTATGTAAGTCCCGCGTGAGTCCAGCGTGAGTCCTACGTGAGTTCTATGTAAGTCCCGCGTGAGTCCAGCGTGAGTCCTGCGTGAGTCCTACGTGAGTTCTATGTAAGTCCTGCGTGAGGCCTGCGTGAGTCCTACGTGAGTTCTATGTAAGTCCTGCGTGAGGCCTGCGTGAGTCCTGCGTGAGTCATACGTGAGTTCTATGTAAGTCCTGCGTGAGTCCTGCGTGAGTCCTACATGAGTTCTATGTAAGTCCAGCGTGAGTCCTACGTGAGTTCTATGTAAGTCCTGCGTGAGGCCTGCGTGAGTCCTACGTGAGTCCTACATGAGTTCTATGTAAGTCCTGCGTGAGTCCTACGTGAGTCCTGCGTGAGTTCTATGTAAGTCCAGCGTGAGTCCTACGTGAGTTCTATGTAAGTCCTGCGTGAGGCCTGCGTGAGTCCTACGTGAGTCCTACATGAGTTCTATGTAAGTCCTGCGTGAGTCCTACGTGAGTCCTGCGTGAGTTCTATGTAAGTCCTGCGTGAGGCCTGCGTGAGTCCTGCGTGAGTCATACGTGAGTTCTATGTAAGTCCTGCGTGAGTCCTGCATGAGTCCTGCGTGAGTCCTACATGAGTTCTATGTAAGTCCAGCATGAGTCCTACGTGAGTTCTATGTAAGTCCTGCGTGAGGCCTGCGTGAGTCCTATGTGAGTCCTACGTGAGTCCTACGTGAGTTCTATGTAAGTCCTGCGTGAGTCCTACGTGAGTCCTGCGTGAGGCCTGCGTGAGTCCTACGTGAGTTCTATGTAAGTCCCGCGTGAGGCCTGCGTGAGTCCAGCGTGAGTCCTACGTGAGTTCTATGTAAGTCCCGCGTGAGTCCAGCGTGAGTCCTGCGTGAGTCCTACGTGAGTTCTATGTAAGTCCTGCGTGAGTCCAGCGTGAGTCCTACATGAGTTCTATGTAAGTCCCGCGTGAGTCCAGCGTGAGTCCTGCGTGAGTCCTACGTGAGTTCTATGTAAGTCCTGCGTGAGGCCTGCGTAAGTCCTGCGTGAGTCCTACGTGAGTTCTATGTAAGTCCTGCGTGAGGCCTGCGTGAGTCCTGCGTGAGTCCTGCGTGAGTTCTATGTAAGTCCTGCATGAGGCCTGCGTGAGTCCTACGTGAGTCCTATGTAAGTCCTGCGTGAGGCCTGCGTGAGTCCTACGTGAGTTCTATGTAAGTCCAGCGTGAGTCCTACGTGAGTTCTATGTAAGTCCTGCGTGAGTCCTGCGTGAGTCCTGCGCGAGTCCTATGTGAGGCCTACGTGATTCCTGTGTGAGTCCTACGTGAGTCCTGCGTGAGTCCTGCGTGAGTCCTGCGTGAGTCCTGCGTTAGTCCCGCGTGAGTCCTGCGTGAGTCCTGCGTGAGTCCTGCGTGAGGCAGACACATCCAGTTCTAGCTCCAGATACTGGGTTTATGGTTATGATAGTAACTGAAATCAAACTAAATATTTCATAAAAAACACATAAATTATTTTAATAACTAATTAAATAAAATTGTTTTAATAACCTTATAATTACTGATGTGTAATATTTTATGAACTAATAATGACACCTCTCATAAATGGTCGGGCCTGCAGAGAAGGTCCTGAAGGTCCTGATGGATCTCCTCTGGTCGCTGGTTTCCATTGGACTGAACTGTAGACTTATCCAGGACGACGGCATCCTAAAGGGTAGAGAAGTTAGCTTGTTCCTGGAGGCTCATTGCTTCAAACTGAGACAATCTGCAGCTTTAAGCAACCTGCTGTGGTTCACTCACACACCCTGCAGTTCTCCTGAGCAGCTCAGTCACATCCACCTTACAAGCAACAACTACATTACTAATTAATATACTTGTTGCTTGCTGCCTAAACAAATAAGCAACTGTTTGCTAACAAGTTCAATATATCAAGTTAAAAGCTGATCATATGTCAGTGTTGTGTTCACTACTTGTTTCTGATGGAAACTATTGTGCGTGCAGTGTTGTATGAATGTCTTATTAACATGTTGATCAGCTGTTTTCTGTCTGATCTGAAGGCAGCTGAGGATGTTAATCTGTTTCCTCCTCTGCTCTCTGACTCCTCTGTATTACACATGAATGTAGGAGTTCTCTGTGTTGTGTGATCACCTCTCACTGATCAACGTTCATTTATTTCAACCAAAGCCGTTTCTACTCAAACCAAATCTGCATCATATTCCATCTGCATATATATGACAACAAATTCTACTTTTTACTCAGAAAAAACTTCATTTAAGGAATTTAGCTGCATTAACATCAAGATCAAAACAAACTATAAACAAAATAAAATATTTTGATCAAAATGTTTTGAATAAACTATAAATTTATGAGCAGCAATAAACAAAATTCTTCAGTCAGTTCTTTACTTTCTCCTTGTTTTTCTTTCAACACCATTAACGTTACATCCTGTGATTCTTCATCACTTCTGTCTCGTCTCTCCTGATTCCTTCACTCAGTCTGGAAATGTAAAAAGCTTCCTCTTAAGAGTCTGACAGAGCATGAAGCAGAACTTTAACTTGTACGGTGTTAATTACAGTAATTGTGGACAAAGGACACACAGTGTGAATACATCAGCAGTCAAGCTATCAAACTGTCAGCTACATTAACATTACTGTAATGTAAAGCAGCAGCAGATAAACTGGACGCTTAAACAACACTAATGTCAATTTATAAAACTTCTGCTTCACTGAAGAGTTTTTCTAGCTACTTACTTTGTTGTCTTTTGTCTGACAGATTATTATTTGATGCTGCACATGTCAGTTAATGTCATATATGATCCTCTGAACTCTGATTCATTCGTCTATCTCATGAAAGCGGCTCCAGTCTGCCTGCTAGCTTCAGCACGGAGGGTTCGTTTGTTTTAACACCAGCGCAGCAGGAGTGGGTGGTGGTTTGTTGGTCCGTGTTAACAGTAACAGACGTCTCCGTGTCTCATAAAAGGACACAATGTTCCAACAGAAAACAAAACAAGCGCTCCTAGAAGCTCCAACAGAAACTGTGGTAGGAAGCCAGTCTGAGCTAACAGCTGTAAATTGATGGAAAGTTTGCTTAAAGACTGTTTCAGAATTTGAGAGGTGGGTAAACGGCGTTTACGTGCGTTTAGCCTCCACTACAGCCCTCCTTGTAAGACAAAGAGCTCTCGGATTAAAAACTGCTTTTTGATCTATACTCACATTTTATTTTAGCCATTGTGAGCTTAAACAATGTTTGTATTTTAGATCGACACAAAAGGACGTTTGGTGTTAATTTATATTTGAGGAGAGAAGAAATACGTTGGTGCAACGGGGCCCTCTAGTGGTCACAGGGGTCGTACACACATGAGTAGTCTGTGTGTAGCAAGAAAAGGCCTTCATTTGAACAAACAAATGAGGAGAAAATAACATTCAGCTTCTCACAGAGGAAGAAGAATTCATCATCTCTCTGTGTTTACAGACCTGCTGGTTCAGCCAATCATCTCTGTGTCTTCTACCATGGACGGGGTCTCCGAGGCCCAGCAGCAGGGGTTTCTGGTGCGTCAGGGCTCCAACTTCACCATCAGCTGCTCCGTCCAGCCTCAGTACCCAGGAGGCTCCTTCCAGCTCACCTTCACCTCCTCCAACACAACACACAACTACACCCAGCCAGCTGTCAATCACTCTGCTGACTTCCTGTTTCCTGCTGCAGACCCCGCCCACCAAGGAAACTACAGCTGTGTTTATGGCGTCTATGTTTTTGATCATAACTTCTTCTCTGAGAGCCGTCTGCTGTCTCTCACTGTCACAGGTAAGCTGAAGCAGAGTGTGAAGCTCAGTGGAACTGAGACGTCACACTGACTTTGTTTCCATGTTTGTAAAACATGATAAAAAGTCATCAGGCAGCAGGACCGACCCAGCGACCTACAGAGAGCTGAGGCAGAATCTGATGAAGGAACTGTAAACTGTTTCCTTCCCGGCCTCTTTAATGTTATTGAACCATAACAACTGTGTTGTAGTGAAAAGTAAAAGGCAGCAAACGAGTCAGTGAAGCCAGATAAGCACTATAATGATAATAAACAGGACTTTACATGATGAGCTGAATGTCATCAGGAGAACTCAGAGCTTCACCAGGATCACATTTGATTTAACTGCATGTAAAGATGTTGATTGTTAACAATCAGTTGAATCATTTCAACCAGACAGGAGCTTTAAGGAGACAATCAGCAGACTTTCATTCATTCTTTCAAACCGGCTGTAAACACATGAGTTGTTTTTGTCCAACATCATCAGCATACAGAGGAGATCAGATGAACTTATAATCAACAAGCTGCTTCACACTTCAGTGATTTTAGGTGATTTAACGTCACTAAAGTTTCTGTTTGATGGGAGCCGTTGTTCTCATGATGTCATGTGATCTAATGTGATGACTGAATGTGTCTCGTCAGATCCAACAGTTCATATCATCAGACTGGTCGTCCTGCCGGTGACTCTGCTGTTGGTCGTCGCTGTCGTCTTTTTCATCCTGAAGGTACTGAACACATGTTTGTTGTTTAGAGGACTGGTTGAAATGAAGCACTCAGCCTGTTTATATTGAACTGAAGAGAGGAGTGATGCAGTAACTTAGATCTGTGTTGTCATGTCTCTCCAGGCCAGCAGGGGGCAGAAGTCAGGCCCACAGGAGAACATTGAGCTGGATTCTTATAACCTCGGTGTTTCCAGAGCTGAAGGAGAGCCGGCTGAAGAGAAAGGAGCTCAGGGAGCAGAGTAGGACCTCCAAGGAGCCACAAACCACCGAAGAAGAAAATCATCTTTGGTTTCATCTCTCCTCTCAGTCTCAGCCAGGTTTTTGCAGCCCAGTACGGCGAGGAATGACGTCCATACTGGTCGATTCCACAGCTTCTGATTTACATCCAGCAGCAACGCTCAGTGCCACAACAGGAAGTAGCGAGACCTTTATTAAGACCAGTAGAAGAAGAGCAGAGAGGAGATCTGATTGGACCATTTGTAACATAATTATCTGTATATAGTTATATTTTATCATCATTAACTTCTCTCATGTGAACAGCTGTAACTGTTTTAAATATTTTGATGAATCCAGAGTTTTATGGTCTCATCTGGATAAATGTTGAGTCAACAAATCATTTAAAAATCCATCCAGATGTTTGATGAGTTTATATCTTTTTTCTTCACTGTCTTTTATATACTATAAACTACTTATTCAGCTGAAATGTGTTATTGCTTCTTTTAAGAATATTTGCTTTTTGAGTTAAAGTAACTGAATAAAAGAAAAAGTTATTGAGTGAAATCAAATGTTTTATCTTTGTTTTGCTGTTTTTATGAAAAAAATCTGATGTTTGACAGAATTTAAAGCACATGTGTTTCTGCTGAATGTTCACTCATTTATTGTATGTGACAGTTTCATGCTAATAAATCAGTTTCTAATGTATCAATAACACTTTTACACTTTGTTTTATTTTGAATGTCAGACCCCCAAATATAATTAGCATTTCCATGATATTCTGGTCAGTTTAGTGCACCTCTCCCTCTCTACACTGAAAATCAAATTATACAATTATTGTTTGATTTGTGACAATAAAAGAAAAAGACAGAAACAAAGTGTTAAAACTGCACTTATAAGGACACAATCAGATGTGTTGATGTCTAACTGTTGGTGCAGCAGTTTGACTTCCTGCTCAGCTGATACAACACATGACACCTGTGTGATGTCACTGATGTCAGGTGAGTCCATCATGAGAGAATCCAGAGCGAAACACACAGGAGACAAAGTGAACACATCAGATCACATCAGCTTTCTGCTCGGCTTCTCATTTACTGTCAGCGTGCAGCAGATAATGATTCACATCAGGGTTTCAAACCTCCACCAAACGCTCTGTTGAAAGCAGTTAGTTTGACTTTAAAGTGTGTTTAGTTGCAGCAGCAGACTGAAGGAAACATCTTAACCAGCAGAGTGTGAAGAGAAAACCAACCAAAACCTTCTCACACAGTGACGTTCTCTCCTTCTGCAGCCAACAACATCCAAAGCAACTTGAGACAGTTTGACTTTCTGTGTCCTCTTTGTTCATTTGTATTATTTTGTTAGAGGTGTCGGCCAGGTCTCTCTCCTCACATTTAACATTTGTCACTCAGGTTTTGTTTGTTTTGTGTTTTTTTAAAATGTTTAAGTCAAACCTCAGAAAAAGATGCACATAAAGCAGAATGTACAGTCTTTGTACCTTCATCTCAATGGATTTCCTGTTCTGAAGCACAGGGTTTATATAGAATACAGAATGTAGAAATAGAATTTATTTTAAAAAGGCTCGAAATTCTTTCATGTTTTTATTTGCAAGTTTCATTTTTCTTGATAAGGTGTCTCCTGTAGGGTTAATATAAACCCTAATCCTTCAACATTATTAACAACAGCTACAATATTAACAGTTCAGTTATACGTCGGCTGTGTCTATAAATAAGCACAGACACAGTGGTCTGCCTACAGTATGCTTAGCAATCTCCCAACTATTTTATTAAACTTAACAGCCTCTCGTGTAATTTGTCAAACTGCAAAATGATCGCAAGTCCTCTGTTAATATATCAAATCCACTAATCTGTCAACAGCAGCCTCGTCCAAAAACTATAGACTTCAGATCATTTATCATCATTGATGAACCTGACAAAGAAGATTATGTCATTTTTAAACAGTACTTTGCCTTAAACATCATCACAATACCTGCTAGTTTTCCCTTTAGCGAGGTGCATGAAGTCCCGCTGCAGAGAATGACTGACATCCTCACTGACGACCTGCATGATGAGACGACAGATTACATTTTCATTTTTATTTTGACCCCATAACAGCGTGTTGACATGTAAATATAAATGCAACAGACGGGGGGCGCTGTTTCACTTACTGCATTTGAATACTGTCCACCGTACAGCAGGTTACGTCTTTAAAGATGAAAGTTCAAATGCTGTTTTCATTTTCAAATTGAAGAAAAATGCATTTTAATTTTAATTGTGAGGTAAATATTGATGCATAAATGGAAAATCAGGTTACATTGTTTATATTGCATTTTAATTTTCAAATTTGAATAACATTTGAATATTGTCCACAGTACAGCAAGTACGACTTTGAAAAATTAAATGTCAAACAACTTTTCCATTTTCATTTTAGTAGTTTTATTTAATTTTAATATGTCCATCTAGTATGTCAACATAACAATGCAAATTGTATTATTGCATTTTCATTTTCATTTTTACTCAAATAACACATACATACAGTATTATAATGCTATTATGGAATTACATTTTCATTTTCAAGTTTACATGATCATGTCCCCCATAGGCTTCCATACAGCTCACTCAGAAATATTTACATATAATCTCCAATATTATAGGAATGATGTTCCATCAGTGGACCAATCACATCATAACTGATAGAGATCATTATTCATTGATCCTTCATGTCCAAAGCTTCATACTGATTGTTTAAATTTAAACTGAGATTAAACATTATGTGTATTAAAGATTAGAGGTCAGCAGCTGCTCTAACAAACTGACAGAGTCTCAGAGTTATAACAGAAGGACGTGAAGAGGTTTGATTCTGAGCTTACAATTACAATTTACCATTTCACTTAGCAGACGCTTTTATTCAAAGCGACATACATCTGAGACTGATTCAACACCAACAGGGATCCAGTCAGGAGACAACAACACAAGTAAGTGACGTAAAGCTCAAGTTTGAGTCTGATAGGACGCAGATGCCAACAGGCAGCGCACAGAGGCAACGCATAGAGTACATAGAAGCAGCTTTATTTATTTATGTATTTTATTTTTGTCTTTTTGTTTTTTCTCTACCTTCAGTTCATCAGGTGCAGAAATGTTTTCTGGGTCTTTAGTCTTCTCTTAAAGACTGAGAGGGACTCTGCAGATCAAACAGAGTTTGGTAACTTGTTCCACCACCAGGGAACTAGAGAAGGGTCTAGCTGGTGACTTAGGGTCCTGTTGTGGTACCAGGCGCCTTTCATTGGCAGAGCGTAGTGAGCAGGAGGGAGTGTAGACCTGAATGATGGAGTTCAGGTATGCGGGAGCTGTTTTAGTTGCTGTTTTGTAAGCGAGTGTCAGGGTTTTGAATTTGATGCGGGCAGCAACTGGGAGCCAGTGGAGGGATATGAACAGCAGGGTGACATGTGCTGTTTTGGGCTGATTGAAGACCAGATGTGCCGCTGCATTCTGGATCATCTGCAGAGGTTTGAGTGTACATGCAGGGAGGCCAGTAAGGAGTTGCAGTAGTCAATGCGTGATATTACGAGAGTCTGTAGCAGGAGTTGTGCTGCCTGCTCAGACAGGTAGAGTCTGATCTTCCTGATGTTGTACAGGACAAACCAACACGACTGAGCAACTGAAGCCACGTGAACCTTAAAGATTAGTTGGTCATCGATCATGACACCCAAGTTACAGGCAGACTTTGTGGGCATGAGTTGGGTTGATTCCAGCTGGATGCTGATGTTTTGTTGTATGGAGGGACTGGCTGGGATGGTAAGGCTCAAACTCTGTCTTAGAGAGGTTGAGTTGAAGGTGACATGTTATCTTATCATATCCTATTGTATAGTATCGTATATTATTGTTTCGTATTGTATCGTATCGTACGTTATTGTATTGTATCACGTATCACTGTTGCTCGTCACCAGTGTTTTCTCTGTAAAACTAGAACTCTTTATGTGCATCTTAACCAACATATTTCCATTTCCTGTTATGTGACCGGCCTGCTGTGATTGGTTGTCTGTTGCAGGTGGTCCAGCCCATCAGTCCGGTCTCTGTCAGGGAGACTCGGTCCTGCAGCTGAACGGACTGCCTGTGGAAACCTGGAAGTGTGTCGACCTGGCCCACGCCATCAGGTCATCAGATAGCCAATGCAACAGCTGGCTTGTTGTAGCAGCCTGAAGGACTCTTTATACATCTATGGAAGGACTGTTAAGGACTGTTAAGCTAATGGGAGAAATGATCTGGACTGTGCAGCGCAGCAGCAGCAGGACACCGCCAGGGAGGCTGGAGAGAGAAGCAACTGGAGAAACAACCAGGAGAGTTAGCTTGTTTGTCATTGTTGCTAATGATATCAGACTGGTTAACCAGCAGCCATTAAGTTCTGTTAACTAACAAATAAGATGACCAACAGTCACAAATGGATGTTATAATATGAATACTTCATCTCCATGATAGAAAGAAGAAGACATCAGATAACGTGAGTCAGATACAGCTTCTCTCTCTCTGTCTCTTGGGTCGCTAATTTCATCTCTGATGGTTAAATGTCTTTCTGTGTGGCTGTTGTGTGAATTTATCTCCTTAACAAGAATGCAGCAGAGATATATATATAATGTGTTGTGGGTAGTTTGCTTGTTGAAGTAACAGTGAGCTGTCTGGACTCACTCATTGTGGAATCATGTGGAATTGATCTCGTTTTTAATGGAGTGTTTGTTCAGTCACCTGTTGATTTTGTGTGATTAGTGAATGAGTGCAGGAGGTCTGGCTGCTCCCCCACGGTTCAGCAGGCATATGAACTGTGGATTAATTGCAAAATTTAATGTCTCATTTAAGACAAAGTAAACAAACTGCTGTAAGTACAAGTCATGGGCAGACAGCATGTCGCTAACAGGGATTTTGAAGAGCAACGATCCAACCAGCATCTAACGAGTCCGAAGTGACGACTGTAGGTGTGTTTACACGCTGTTTGATGTGCTGCAGCTGAGCAGCTAATTAGCATCTAGCTGCTAACTGACGTTAGCGGTGAATGTTTATTTGATGGCTCGTTCAACAAGCTGCAGGACGAGACGTGTGTTCAAGTTTTTAAGTTATCATCAAGTTTTGATGATGTGGACAGAGGCTGTTTCATTCACTACCGTATTTAAAAGAGGAAGGTATCATGCTTCATATTGCAATAACTCAGCATTGAATATTTCATATATTTTATTTTATTTTATTTAAGCATTGGACATCTTAAATGTTGTTTGTCTTGAATGTTTTCATTTAAGACCATGGGCAAAAGTTCATTGCTGTTTCGTGCTGTAAGAGTGTTACAGAATAAATAGAAAAAGTTTTATTGTCTCCCCCTTTTTTTTATGCTGATCCAAAAAATGATCCGTGACTCAAATCCGATACAATGCAAACCGTTAGTTTTGTGATCTGTTGCACCCCTAGTGTTAACATGTCAGCTTTGTAGACTATATTTTGTATGTCGTGCACATAGATCAGAGTGTGTAAATCATGTATTTGATAAGTGCATTAATACTTTCTGATGTGAACCTACACTTTTAGATCTGTGAATGTTTTTAGTGTTCAGTCTTTCTAGTGTTCAGCACTGATCTGAACCTGTATCACATTATAAGCTTTCTGGTACTTTATATATTTCTGTACACTAAGAAAATACACAGGAAACACATGTAAATCATGTGATTCACACACACACAAACACAAACACACAGACACACTCACACACAAACACGCACACAAACACACACTGACACACACACAGACACACACACACAAACACAGGCCAGACCAAACAGTCCACAACTTACCTTTAAATATACTTACCTACCTTAACACCTACCTCATCTCTCATGGGTGTCAGGATTTTTCAAAAAAGTAACTCCATGAGTGGTACGAATAGACTCCAAATGACCTGAAACGTGCTCCTAAATACTTTCTGCGTGCTCGATTTTGGCCTCCACACTGAAATTTTCATCCCATTCATTTCCAATGGGGAGGACATTTTGCTCTATAACTCGGGAACCAAAAGTCGTAGAGACTCGGGAGTGGGTGGCGTCAGACCTAATTTGGGGGCTCTGAACGCACCAGTCTTGGACCCATGTCTCTATGACCTTCCGTTGCTGAGATACAGCCATTTCAAAAAGCGGAAGTGACATATCTCAGGACCGGAAGCTCGCACATGCTCATGGGTGGCACTGTTGGAAAGGCCGTTCCTGAATTAGTGGGGATGGAGCTTGGTTCCAAGTCTCTATGACCTCCCTATCAAAAGTTATTCACGTTTGTCCCGTTTTGTCCAGTGAGACAAACCTCGTTTTACCCCCATACCTACCGTAACCCTAACCCTAACCCCCTAACCCTAACACCAACCCCAACCCCTAACCCTAACCCCAACCCCCTAACCTCTAACCCTAACTCTAACCCCACCCTAACCCTAACCCCCTAACCCTAACCAGGGCCAGTCAAAACTGTTTTGCTACTGAAAAAAAATCTGATGTCATTATCAACACTCAATGGAAATGAAGTCACCTGTTTAACATCTTTGGTGCAGTCAGATGCCCAGGCTGCATGGTGAGGACGTGCTTCAGTTGAAACTTTGTGTACAGAAAGGGAAAAATATCATTAAATAACCAGTAAGACACAATAAGACTGTACCTGTTAATACGTAGTGAGTTAACAACACAATTATCTATACAGGAGAATGATAGGAGTAAACTATTACTAGGGAAACTCAAGTTCATGTAAAAATACTTGGTGACTGACCAAAGCTCTATTCATTATTACTCTACACGGTGCACCTGTTTTCACCTACTACAACTACTGCCACTACTAACATCAAGTTAGTACAAAATGGCAGAGTTTGTTTTTCTGGGTGAAATTAAACTTACAAAAAATACTGTAAATTAAGTATGACAACACATGTACCATAGTTTTTTCCCATCGTAGAGAAATTCAAACATGAAAACCTTCAGGGCATCGTGGTACAGTCTTAGCCTGTTTTCTTGTTCCTGTTTGATTTCCAATCGATATTCAATAAGAAAGTCTCCCTTCTGAAAGTGGCGGCAACTGAACACTCCTCGACCTAACGAAGAACAGAAGATGTGTCAGAAATATGCAGAGATTAAAGCAATAATTAAAAGTATACCTGTGCTAAAGACTAACAAATGGCAACTCACCTTTAAATGAATTAATACATTTTATATTGAATCCATCCTCGTCCTTGCCCAAGGATGAAAAATATGCTGCCTCTTCTTTAGGTTTAATCTTCACTCTCTGTGGCCTCATTGCTGACATCTCATGCTAAAGATGATGATGACTTCAGTAAAGATATAGAAAAAAATCTGATCAGTTTACCTATCATAGTTTGTTAACAACTTACTGCAGACCTATTTTACAGTTGACTTTCAGTCTTTTAAGTGTCTGTGTAGGAAATGTGCCAAACAAATAGATATGCTATACAAATAAATTTGCCTTGCCTTACTAGTAAGCCTTATGTCAGACTCGGGGAAGCAGGAGTGGACCCAAACGCAGAGGCTGCAATGCAGATATGATGAAAAAAACTCTCCTTTAATTGTGGATGATCAAGAACAGTCAGAGCAGAACAGAACTAGCAGATGCTACAACACAAAACGATCCAACAAGGACTGAACAGAAAACCAGAACTTAAAAAGAAACTGAACTAACAAGGAGATGAGGTGCAGGTGGGGAGATGAGTGGAGAACTCAAGAGAGGGGAGTGAACATACAGGGAGCTGATTGGCTGAGGACACACAGGGAGCAGGGCAGGGCTGACGAGGCTAACACAGGGCAGGTGTGGGGAAAACAGAGCAGGGCAGGACTAACGAGTCCAAATGCAGGGCAGGTGTGGAGGAGCACATGAACACACAAGGGAAACAGAACAAAAACCCAGAAAACAAACTCAATGCCATCTACACTAACCCATCCAAAACCAACCACAAACACAAACCCAAGCACACAACCCAACAAACCAATGACTCAGTCCTCCAAAACCCACCACCCAACCCATACAAGAAAACCCCCATGAACCGAAGGACCAAACAGAAGTGCAAAACCAGGAGACCCCAAAGAACACAACACAAGACCAAAAAACACCCAAAGTCCAGGCAAGATGTGACACCATACTGGTGAACAAGCACATAGTTTTGAACCTAGACTAAATTAAGTCAAGGGTCAAACTGTAAATGCCCTGAAAAGGCAGTATATGTGTCAAAGATGTGTGGACACAAACTTTCCTCTGGTCATGTATTATAATGACTGAGCACTACACAACTACATAACATTACAATCAATACTGTACATACATAGTATACTAGTTCTGTACATACTAGTACAGGTGTCACAAGACAGCTCTCCTAAATGTTTGCAGTATTGTGTAACAAACACTAATAAACTTTACTGAAATGCTTATATTAAACAGGATAATATATATATATATACATATATATTTGTGTGTTTGTGTATTCATGGATTATTGTTATGGATTATTATTACCATGGATTCATAATTCACAAACTAAAGTGTGATAACTTCGCTCATGTCTAGTACTGATAGCACTACCTCATAATGTACAACCTACAACACTACCAGTACACTGAATTAACAACAAAGACATTTCAGCAAACATACAACATACATAAATTTACAGGATAGTCTGCAAACTACATCGCCAGTCGAGTGATTTTCCCCACATCACTTACTTAGTCCAAAGACGACACTGCGATTAGCATAACATGACATTAGCATTGTTAGCTTATTCGCCATCAGTTAGCATAACATTAGGTTAGCATGGTTAGCTTATTGGTCGTCCTGTAATTAACGTCATTACTCCACAATGCACTGACATACCGTAATACCAATACTTTCCCGAGAACATATACGCATTCATCTAACACACTACTGAATATGAATTGTTCATATATACGGAATCACACCTGAAAAGGGAGTTTCTCACAAAAGCGGAAGCATCACATTTTCACTTATAATTTCTCTCACTCTATCAACCACGTCCAAGCAAAGCCAACGTTAGCTAAACTAAGCTAAACTAAACTGTCCTCAAACTACGCTAGCGTTGTCATTAATTTCCCAGAAATTTATATGATCAATTGCTGGATGAAATGGCACTTTCAACTAGCTACCGATATCAAAAAAGTTGCCTTGACTAGTTTCTGGACGTGAAATGTAGTGCTGGGTTTTGAGTCTTACCTCTTCTCCACAGGTGCAGGTGAAAATGTGCTGGTTCAGCAGGATGTAACGTAATGTTAACCAGGAAATGATTTGGTGGCTGGCTGAAGAGAGGTCACCTCGTTTAGGGTAACACAGCAGTTTTGACAAAAACCATAATTATGAGGACAGGCGACTGTCAGCCAATCAAAAGCTGTGAACTTTACACGTGTGAATTATTCATTAGTGGGTGCAGTTACATCGACCCACCTACAGAGGCCGCTGTGTCATACACAGATTTTACACAAATTCACGTAAATCTGAATTGTCAGTGTGGCGTGTATTCATGCAAAACGTCTCCATAAACCACAAATGCGCACACACACTCACACACACACACAAACACACACTGACACACACACATACACACACCCTCACACACACACAAACACACAGACACACACTCACATACACACAAACACACACACTCACACACACACAAACACACACTCACACACACACACTCACACACACAGATGCACTGAGGCCAGACCAAACAGTCCACAACTTACCTTTAAATACTTACCTACCTCTTATACCTTAACGCCTACCTCATCTCTCATGGGTGTCAATATTTTTCAAAAAAGTCACTCCATGAGTGGTACGAATAGACTCCAAATGACCTGAGACGTGCTCCTAAATACTTTCTGCGTGCTCGATTTTGGCCTCCACACTGAAATTTTCATCCCATTCATTTCCAATGGGGAGGACATTTTGCTCTATAACTCGGGAACCAAAAGTCGTAGAGACTCGGGAGTGGGTGGCGTCAGACCTAATTTGGGGGCTCTGGACGCATCAGTCTTGGACCCATGTCTCTACGACCTTCCGTTCCTGAGATATAGCCATTTCAAAAACCTGAAGTGACGTATCTCAGGACCGGAAGCTCGCACATGCTCATGGGTGGTACTGTTGGAAAGGCCATACCTGAATTAGTGGGGATGGAGCTTGGTTCCAAGTCTCTATGACCTCCCTATCAAAAGTTATTCACATTTGTCCTGTTTTGTCCAGTGGGACAAACCTTGTTTTACCCCCATACCTAACCCTAACCCTAACCCCTAACTCTAACCCTAACCCTAACCCTAAACTCCCAACCCCCCTCCCTGCCCTAACCCTAAACCCCCAACCCCCCTCCCTGCCCTAACCCCCCTGCCCTAACCCTAACCCCACCCCCTGCCCTAATCCTAACCCCCCTCCCTGCCCCAACCCCCCCTGCCCTAACCCTAACCCCACTCCCATCCCTCATTAATTTCATAAACAATTATATTTATCAATCAATATGCAAATAAATAATATAAAACATAATTCAATTTATTTATCCTACAATTTAAAAAAAAACACAAGTATTTACATGGCATACAGGGGGTTAAAATAATTCCATTAATTGGCAAACACACGATCACAAACACAATTTCTAAAAACACAAGCACAATTTGATAAAGAAACCAAAACTACGGGGAAGGTATAAATAGAGGGCAAAAGCAGCCTCTCATCATTTCTGCTTAAACTTGGATACGACCAACATCTTTCTGCCAGCCAGCCTATTTCTGTATACTTTGTGTTGTGCCTTAGCCTGAGGAAGACCCAGAAGGGTCAAAATGTTGCGCAAAGGCACACGTTAATAAAAATAATTTTAGTTTATTTTTTATTTTTCATATTTTTTGTCTTTGTTTTTTATATTTGCTTTCATATCTTTAGTTTATTTATAGTAAAACAAAAAAACATAAACTCTAACCCATGGTCATGAGCGGCACTCCTGATTATGGGTGGATTGAGGTGCGCCGCAGGAGAGATCCTGGTCACTCCCGTGGGCATGCAGAGCCCAGAAGACCACGCAACCAGCATGGGGGAGACTGGGCCCAGTCCTCTTGGGACCGAGGACGGGGGGCCTTCTGGGGGAAGGACCGCGAGTCTCCCTTCCCCCATTCAGTTGGGGTTGGGGTTCAGTTCCCCCATTCTAACCCTAACCCTAACCTGCTTTAATCACATTAAATATTATTTTCTGTGCCAATCTTGTTTGGAGAGTGTTTCATTGAAATAAATCATTTAATCCATTGTTGCAGCATGTCTGCAGAAAGTATTTAGTTTGAAACACAGTCATCTGTTACTGTGTCAGTGATGCTCACAAAAACAAAGGGATTTTACAATGACATATAGCTGCTATATTCTACTATAGCCATATGTCATCATTCTGTTTTAGCAACAGCTTGCTTTTTTTAAACTTTAAGTGCAAAATTAAGTTATTTGTCAAAAAGTACTTGGTCAAAAGTGTGGTAGAAAAAAAATGGTGTTGCACTGAGAAAAATATGAAATATCTTAATAATGCCAAAATCCACTGGAGGGGAGCTTCAAATCATGACATTGTCCTTGGGAAGATATTTTTTTATATTGATTGAATGCTCTTTCCCACCAACATCCCTCTCATCTCAAACAAACAAACAGAACCAGCAGGTCATGAAGTCTATTTATCAAGTCCAGTCTTTTTATTTCATTTTTTTTTCTTCTTTACATCATGGATAGATAATGCAATCCAGAACACACCAGCTGTTAAGGCTACTGGTTACCAAAACTGAGTTCTCTCTTACAATGTTCTGCTAAGTAATTAAATATCACCAGCTGTTTTCCCTCTGCAGGTTTTATGCCATCATTGCCATTTCCACCAGTTCATGACACCAAATAACAGCACTGTAAAACTGGAGGCCAAAGTCTTAAGGTTCATAAAAACATCAAATACAGTACAAGTGTGTTGAAATACAAAACACAAAGCAGTAAGAAGTAACAACAAAATTACTCTGTTAATTGTTAAAAATGTACTTCAGTACTGTAGTAAATAATATTTTTCCTGTCTAAACTTCATCCCACACGCAAACTGATTCAACTTACACACAGACCAGCTGAACATTAAAAAACACAACAAAACCAGGCAAAGGAGGACCAGAAAACATGGAATCCTCCGAATGTGACACATCGCAGTTTCATCCATGTTTTGAATACATTGCATGTGTCTAACAGAATTCATGCTGGACATCTCATGTAGTCCTGAACCCGCAACACCAACTTACTGGCGGACACCAACCTGCCAGCAGACACTGGAGGCCCCCTCAAAATTGAGAGAATTCTTGGAAAAGAGTGTAAAAAAGATTTTGTATTGCTGTATAATACATGACAGTAAGGAAAGGACTTATTATTTTATTATTTTTATTATTAATAATAACATTGTTCAGATTCACACCAGTGGGTCTGATTTCATAAAGTCAGAAAGTGTCCCATAAAAATATCTATTCATAAAAGATGTGTAGCATTCTTTAGTGTCAACCATCAAACATACATTTCTGGGTTTTCTTATTGTGAAAGACAAACTTTAGTTGGAATAATTGTTTCAGTGTTTTTACATTTCAAGTGCATTTGTGTCAGTTAATGGGATCATTATCTGAAAAACGGGCTCAACATTTAACTTCATACTCATTTAATGAAAAAACTCAAATGTATAAGGTAACAGTCCAACATTTGGGTATTTATGTTCCTGTACAGAGATCCTCCAGGATGTGTTTGGCCTAGCTTAGCACAAATTATGCTGTTTCTACACCTGAACAGGTGTAGAAATACAAAAGTAAAAAACAAACATTGTGGTTTTAGCAGCAGTCAGTACTGGAGCTTTTTGTTGAGCAACTGGGTGCAGTAACTGAACATAGGATCTCAAAATTGTCAGGTTTCACCTCCTCTGTCTGAACTCTAATTACAACTAAAGTCAGCACACAACAACATGGGCTGCTGACTTGTTAGCTAACAAGATACAACATTTCAATCAGACACACTTGGAATATCCACCTGTTTCTCTTATTTGTGCTAAGCTAGCTAAGCTAATGCAGCTTCTATCCTGGACACACACAGGGAAACCTGACAATCCTGTCTTCTGACTATAGAACACTGAGAATATGACAATGTGTCTTAGCATATTTACTCTTAATATTAATATATAATGCAGTGCAGTTAAGTTATCAAGGACTTGTATTTGTTCTCTAGTGTTACTGTTTGTTCTTTATTCTTAGTGTTTGTTCCTCAGTGTTACTGTGTTTGTTCTTTATTCTTAGTGTTTGTTCCTCAGTGTTACTGTGTTTGTTCTTTATTCTTAGTGTTTGTTCCTCAGTGTTACTGTGTTTGTTCTTTATTCTTAGTGTTTGTTCTTTATTGTTACTGTATGATGTGATAAAGTGTTACATTGTATAGGACTTGGTGGCCATTGTTCCAGGCATACAGTGCTCTCTCTCGGGGGTTGTAGTCGAGCATGGACAGGTGGCTGTATTTATTGGTCAGAGGAATGTCGATGTACTCGTAGGTGGAAGAGTTAGTGGAGTAGGCATAGTACACTTTAGTTCCACCTGAGTACCCATTTGTAACATACAGAGTTCCACAGATCATGAATGCCTCACCTGCACTGCGTTTTGGGTGGTTGGTGGTCCAGCTGCGGATTATTTGCAGATTATTTGGATTTAACTGGCTGAGAACTATGTTTCCAGCATTCTGATTGGTAGCGTAGACCGCCCAGAGCCCACCCTCGTCCACCATGAGGTCAATGTCTGAATGTCCCCCCCAGGAATAGTGGTACATGTTGTTGTAGCCAGCAAAGTCGAGTTGGCGAGACCGGCTGATGAGCGATGTGCTGAAGTCAAACTTGATGATGGTGTGACTCTGGAATTTGTTGAAGTAAATGGAGCCATTATAAACCACTTGACCAGTACCAGACCAGGGATGAGGCAGGCGGTGAGAGGTGAAGTTATCTGTTGTCATGAAGTCATACATTGACTGGTACTCCCTAACAAAGCGGTTGTTATGGTAACCATCCATGTACCACACCTGTAAGGGATGAAACCAAAAGTAATTTAAAAACTACAATGATGTCAAAGAGTCCAGAAATAAATCATGTTTTTTTTCTTCTTTTTGGTACTAATGTGATGTACGAATATGTTCAGGAAAACGTGTTATATTTTATTGACCCTGATGCCTACAGTTTGATCATTATGTCATCAACAGCACACCTGGTCTTCAAAAAGAGCTTATGTCACTTCACTTTTCATTACTCTCCACTGGCTCCCTTTTGCTGCTCACATTAAGTTCAAGTCACTAATGTTCACTTACAGTGTGGCCACTAGCTCAGCACCCACATACCTGAACTCCCTCATTCTGGTTTAAGAGTCTTCTTTTTCCTGTCTGCCAATAAATCATTACTAGTCTTACTGTCACTTCTCCTGTGTGCTGTCTTGGTGTTGGATTGACTTACCAAACTTCACCCCGTCTTCAAAAATGATTTGAACACCTTCCTCTTCCCAGAGTACGTACTCTACTAATATGCTCTTTCTACATCCTAACTGCAATTTCAAATTTTCCTTCATGTCCTTTCTGGTTCTGGTTCATCTCTCCATGATCCTACACAGAGTGAAAACCATGACTCATTGCAATCCCATCAGTCTCAACTTGGATCTTGTTTCAGTACTGAGTAAAAATTTACTTAAATAGCTTTTACTCCAAAATCTGGGTAGCTGATTATGATAAGCACTGTTTGCAAATGCCAAATCAGTCCTCTTTCATACAACAGTTGGCCATATGACAAACAGATCAAAAATATAATGCTCAAAATCTGTGCAAGATATCTCGACACCAAAAACACTGGATCCTACACTTCCCATGATGCCACTGGTTGGCGTCTCCCTGCCTGTTAAACAGCCACATCTTTGAAACTCCAGAAATGTGTAGTTTCCTAGCTAAGATATAACTGCTGGCGTCATGTCTTGCTGTTGTATCATTGTTGTGTTTTGTGGTTATTGTTGTTGATGATGCTCACTCTGTTGTCTCCGGCTGGAGCGAGCGGGTCAGTCATCCATGATCCAAACCTTGACCCAGACGTCTTGATGGTGATTGGTTCAGATATTCCTGTCAGCTTCCCACAGGCTGAAACACAAACAGGAACACATAAAGGTACAGAGTAGACAAAATATACTACCAGATAGATTCACTCCCCCCAGGATTTTACAGTTTTTTGTGATTAATGCAGCCAAAAATGCTTAATTTTGCAGCAGATTTTCTCATGAATTGTGATAAGTTTGCAATGTTTTATGTGCTCTTTTTGCGTTAAAATTGCAGGAATGTTTTTGTTTTTTTAAACTGCTACCAATGAATAGTCCTATGTAATGACTTCCTTGGATAAAAAGCATCCCGCAGATCACAGAAAAAACTATATTTCAGCTCTAATGTTTATGTATTTTCTGAACATGAGAACCATGAGGACTCAAAGTTCTATAAAACAGAAAATACTGTACTTGAGTTCCATTGATAGCCTTTATTAAATAAACTTTCAGCTCAACATTAGCAGCAGATAAAATCATCAATAATGTTATTCCAAAATAAATCCATCAACATAAAAATATAGTTTGATGTTTATGTTTGAGGCAGATTATGTCCATCTTTGCTATCTGAACAACATCAGCTTGTATTCTCCTGACTCACTGAATCAAACCTTATTTGGGAACATCTGGGAATTGTTTTGCTCGTCTATGGCATCATGTTTGTCGGCAGGTGAGATTTGTCCATCTTCCACCTGAATGACATCAGTTACCGCCACACCAAACGCCACGATTGGTCCAAACCACAAACGGCTGTTGATTTGGACATTTTATGCGGAAAAAGTTGCTGTAATTTAGTTAAATTGCAAGCTGTTGCAAACATTGTGGAAATTTCATGAATTTGTGTTAATTATTTCCTGGATGGAAGAATATATTGCATTGAAACAGCACAAACATTACACAAACTACAGCTGTTGCTTCACCATAACATGATGGAGGTGAAATCTGTGCTGCTGCCAGTTTTGAAAGATGACATTTAAAATGTTAATCACAGCATCTGTTTGAGAAACCAGGTCCTAGTTACTCTGGATCATCCACTGGTAACACTTTTTACTGGAACTACTTTTTACTGAAACTAAAGTTACTGTGAAAATGATTGAAGGCAAAGTGAGGTGAAGTGAGAGATGGTTTTCAGTGGGACACTGTTGTGTATTTGTTTGTTGACTCACCCAGCCTCTGCATGCAGGCCCTCAGACGGTCCTCCAGGCTTGTCACTCTGCTGTGGAGCTCCTGATAGTCCAGACCTCCCAACTGCTCCTGCAGGGAGCTCAGCAGCTCAGTCACATTTGCTGCCTCCTCTTTAAACTGTCGCACCAGCAGAGCATCTGCCTTGTAGGCCTCCAGCACCGGGATCAGAGGACGTAACTCCTCCATCTTTGCCTTGATGGACTGAAAGACAGACATCAGAGACACTCAGAAGACTAAAGGAATTTATTGTAAAGTGTTCAAACACTGAGGAGGAGGGACATCAGACAGTGACTTCATTTCCTGTTCAACTGTCATCATCCACTTGCAGAACCACTGATGTCTCAGAACACAATTAAAACACTGCAATTTAATTTAATGCATTGTGAGGTTTATCTTGGACTCTGGAGCTCAGTATTTATCCATAATGGCTGCTTTATCACAATTCCACCATATAAACCTGAATCTGTGTGTAACAGGGGACAGGTGTAGATGCGTAGCAGAACACAGAACATTTATGGAGTCAAATAAAGGTCATAAATATTTTGAGCTTGTGAAATAGTTTGTGAAAGTGTAATAATGTTTTGAAGCTGTAGAAAAATTTTGTGCATGTGTGAAAGTTTTGTGCATACAGAAATAATTTGCACGTGTAAAAAGTTTTTGTAGCTGTAGAAATATTATATACTATTATGTGTGTCATAAAGTCAAAGGAAAGAATCTGACACAAAGCATCTGTGAGCAGCAAACATCAGAACTGATTTTTCTACAAAATCCCGGATTACATTCGGTGACACCAGAACAACATTACTGTAAGATTCAGACCTGCCTGAGTCATATTAGTTTTTCTAAATTGCTTTGGCACGTTTCTTGAAACGTTTTAAAAGTTGTCAGCACTGAAGATGCATTTCCCCAAACAGCTCATACATTGATTTGTTAGCTGACTTGTTGATTGGTTGATCAGAGACATGATGTCATGTGTAAGCTGACTTGTTGATTGGTAGTTTAAGGCATGATGTCATGGTGTGGGCGATACCTTGTACTGCCTGGCGATGTTACTCTCATGTCCTTCCTCCACCTGTTTGAATTTGTTCTCCAGTCCTTTCAGCTGAACTTCCATCTTCTCCACAAACTGCAAATCTCTCTGAGTGCGCTGGTCGAGAACTTCGATAGACTGACTCATATTCTGCACCTGGATGATAGAACACCACATTTACCAACTAATATTACAATAGTAGTACTGCTACAGCTGTACTACAAAAAGTACGTTTCTATTAAATATCTTACCAGAATCAGTGTTACAGTTAGTTTTAGCTCACATTCTGCTCCTGAATGACACAATATCACAACATTTACCAGGTGAAGAAGGAATTATTCTCCTCCAGGCTGCATGAAGGTGAACATGCCTGGAGCTTATTCACAGACATTCACGTGGCTGTTTATTTTATACTTGTATGTAGTATCAGTAGCAGCTAGTTAATGCGGGGTGCTGTCCCCATTACAGTTATCCAAAAAGGAAACACTATCATGTTAAACATAAATTCATTATATATTATGAAATAACTATGAAATGAAAATGTTTATTTGTACTCTATGTCTCATAGTCCTGCCAGCAGTTGTGTTTTCAAATTGTATTTGGTTGATTTGGTGTGAATACGTTCACTTCCTGTGTAAGGGCTGCCGGCCAAATGAGTGTGTATGTAGGTCCTTCAACTTTTGGCAAGCAGGTGACCTGAGGTTACACTGTAATTGCTTGCTTCAGATTTTCCACAGAATGCAGCTCACCGCACCCCAGACAGGCCCATTTTTACTGGTAGCCTATAGACACACAGGTTTTTGCAAGGCCATTAGTGAGATGTGTGCAGGCAAATTTTCAGATGTTCAGAAAGCTAACATTATGAATGTTACAAGTATCTGTCCTGTACAGCAAACAGCAGGAATTATATGCTAACATTACTTTATTGTTTTCATGCTTACTTTACTTGTGTGTGTATGTTCACTTCAATTCAATTTAATTCAATTTTATTTATATAGTGTCAAATCACAACAAATGTAATCTCAGGGCACTTTTCACATGGAGCAGGTCTAGACCATACTCTTTAATTTATGGAAAGAGAGAACCAACAATTCCCCCATGAGCAGCATCTGAGAAGCCGCATCTAGAAGAAGCAACAACAACAACAACAACAGATACATGCATGATACATGATAAACTAGTAGTAACTCATACACTCTTCAGCATTACTCTCAGTAATGCCATTACCCGTACTCACTGGGTTGCAATTTTACCCAGTTTGGGTCAATATAGCAACAACACACTGGGTTAATATTACCCAGAAAGCCACTCAAGCCAAGGGGTTGTTTTTTTATTGTTCCTCCAGGAAATTGCAATTTTGCAATCATAATATTTAACGCAAATTCAAGAAATGTCCTCAATATTTGCAAGAGTTTGCAATTTTGCTAATATACCACAACTTTTCCATATGAGATGTCCAAATCAACAGACACTTGTGATTTGGACCAATCGTGGCATTTGGTGTGGTGGTAACTGACGTCATCGCAGAATTCAGCAAGGATTCAGGCGCATTCAGCTGGAAGATGGAAGAATCTCACCTGCCAACAAAAATGATGCCATAGACGAGCAATCGACCAAATGTTCCCAAATGAGGTTTGATTCAGTTAGTCAGAAGAATACAAGCTGATGTTGTTCAAACAAATGTTGGCAGGACATCCGGCATGTGTTTGCACCCATACCATGTTGTTCTGGTGTTTTTGTTCTGGATACAGTTACTAACTTCATGCTTGGCCAACAAATTATAAATTCTGATTAGATAGCTACTAAACTGGATTCATCAGATTCATCAGAGTCAAAGTGAAGTGGAAGCCGTCTTTGAGACATGGAACTTCCTGACCCAAAAAGTCTCACATTCGGTTGACATCTTCCATAAGTGCGAGGGAATAAATCATTGAAGTGGAGATATCCCTGATGCAATCAATAGAGAATTGACAAGTTAGATACGCTGGTCAAGCTGCAGAAAGATCTCCACAACCTGGGGCTAAGTTTGGAATTCAGCCAAGCTCAAATTGATGATCTGAGGAACCACAAACAACAAAGTTTCCTTTTGTGGACAAATTATACATTGATGGGCAATTGAACAAAGATTCAGAGATCACTCTGTGGCTTTTTTAACATTTGACTGCCTTTCTGTCTGTTTTATCTTTAAGAATGAAATGATATACTCTCAGCAATTTAACCCAACATGACCAAGTCAAACTGACTATTAATTTACACTTCAAAGAAAGGTTTACATATGGCTCATGTGAATGTGAGCAGTTTGGTAAATAAGTTGGATGAGATACTAAATGTTGTCTAGGAGAATAATCTGCATGTGCTTGCTATTACTGACTCATCTTGACCAAACCATGACAAATGGACAAATTGATTTCAAAGGATACAATATTATAAAGAAGGACAGGAACAAAAGAGGAGGTGTTATCCTATATATTCAAGAGCATCTGCTATTCAATGTGCAGGATGATCAATATGTGAAAAGACTAGAGATCCTGTGGATTCAAATTCACCTTCCTACTTCTGCCCCTTGGCCTCCCTACTTCCAGCGCCAGTGCTTTCAGGTCCAGCTCCTTCAGCCAAATATGCTTTTCTGTAAGACCCTCTCAATTATGGAACACCCTACCAAATGAAATAAGAAACTGTACCACCTACCACATCTTCATACCAAGACAAAAGGCCTGGCTTTTGAAAAGTCAGATGTAAACATTTCTAACCTACATAGTACATTGCTCATTTTATCATTATCATAATTATCACTGGCTAACCAGCTGCTAACTTGTCCCATGTCTGTACATATCCAAGCCAGCTTTGCATGACCTGGGTATGCATGGAATATCTGCTAGTATTTTATTAAAAATCTAGTATGTTTTTCTATAGTTGTGTCTTACAATTCTGTGTTCCGGTGTATATTACCATTTCACTAACAAGTAACTGTATCTTTTAACATAATGATTATTCTAGTTTACTTATGTTTACTGTTAACGGCTGTGGTCAGTATTACTTGGCTGTGTTTTGTTGCTTTGTGTTGTTTTCATAGCTATTTATGCTGAAATGGTGTTTGTTGTTACTGTATTGATATTTTGATGTTTCCTGTTGCCCTGCATGGCTTGTGTTCTGTCTTGAAAATTCTTGTTTTGTTGCTGTTGCTGTCTTTATGGTGTCTTGTTGTCTTTGTTCTGTAAAGTTGATCACTTTATAGGTTTCAAAAGATCTTGCCAAAGGACTGCAGTTGAAAATGAAAGAGTAGGCTAACACTGGCACATTCACAGAAATGTCAGTTAATGTGTGTTGTCCTTATAAATAAGTAAATGAAAAAAGACACACTACATTCGTACCTTTTCCAGCAGCTGTCTTAGCTGTTTGGTTCGAGCGTCTCTGGAACAGACGGTCTGTTGAGGAGCGACCACTGTACAAACACATCGACCATCAGTGTCCTGAGCTGAGCTGTATACCTGCCAGCCCTCCTCTGGGGCTGAAGGACCCACCTGTACCACACAGGATATTAGATAGAAAGAAAACATCAGACCACAGGGTTATAGTGTATTTACACTCATCCAGTAAAATCTATCAATACATCAATACATCAACCCCCCCACAGTCAGTCCCTTACTTTTTGTAATCTCCTTACAAAAAGTAAGGAGATTTGTGTTTGGTAGATTATTTCTTTGTTGTAACAATGCTTCTTGTCAATAAATCGTTGGAAAGCCTGTTTATTTCCCTTTTAAATGGTGCCACATTTGTAAAGAACATGCATTTGTGGGATGAGCAGCAGAGATGAGTATGTGGGTTGCGCCCATGAAAAATTTGCCAAATCCTCTCTGCCAATGCTAAACAGCTTATTTTGCTGTTGCTATTGACTCTTGTTTTGAGTTTCTTGTACCCCAATGGTACCCTAATGTGTTCCTGAATGAATGTATATTCTTCATTACTGTGGATAAATACCCACTGTATATTTAAACTTACACCAGTTCTACTCAAGCACTCTTAGCTCTCTCCTTCTTTTAGCGCCTTTTCTCACTAATCCCACAGTTATGTTATTTTAGCTCAGCATTTACCTTAACAGCTAACTTCAGCTAAACAGTTAACAATGGCGTCTCTCGCTCTCTTGCTCAGTGTGTCATATGTTTAGCTATTCCTCTGCCTCCTTTAGTGACAATGGTACGTGTAATAAATGTAGTTTATTTGCAGTGTTGGAGGCGAGGCTCAGTGAATTGGAAGCACAGCTCCACACCATGGAAAAACAATCATTAGCTAATGTAGTTAGCCAGCCCTCAGTAGCCAGTGCGGGCTGAAATAGCATAGCTCCTACTCTGCTGGTAGTACCCAAGCAGCTGGAAAGCCAGGGTGGCTGGGTGACTGTCTGAAGGAAGCATAGCCCTAAACAGAAGCCAACGGTTCACCACAAACCAGTTCCATCAGTATTGAACTCAGTGCCATGTCTCAATACTACAGAGGACTCTTATGCTAATTTTAGTTCCTCCCAAACTAAGTTCCACCCAAAATAATCTTGTTGATAGTGCTGTGCAGGCTCATTACGAATAACACTCGACTCCATCACCCCTTTAAAAAAGGAAGTTAATAAAACATAAGAGGTTAGCTCCATGGTTTAACTCTCAAACCGGCAAATTAAGGCAAACCACGAAAACTTGAAAGGATTTGGCGTTCCAGCAAAGTAGAAGAATCTCACTTAGTCTGGCAAGATAGTGTTAAAACATATAGGAAGGCCCTCTGTAATGCCAGAGCCGCCTATTACTCAGCATTAATAGAAGAGAATAAAAACTGCCCTAGGTTCCTTTTCAGCACTTTGGCTGACAAAGAGTCATAACTCTATTGATCCATGTATTCCTATAGCTCTCAGTAGTAACGACTTTATGAGCTTCTTTAATGATAAAATTCTAACTATTAGAGACAAAATTAACCACCTCCTGCCCTCAACAGGCACCGTTCTCTCCCCAAACACAGGAACCTTAGAAACAGCTATAAAAATTCAATTTTAGACATATTAGAAACTGTCTCTCTTTGGACGCAGCAGATATTTATGCAGCTATGATTCTTTCCCACATGTCTTATTGCATCACATGTTGGGGGCAGGCTGGAGAAACAGCCATAAAACCTCTTGAGTCTTTATACAAACAAACTCTAACAACTCTGGACAAAAAGCCAATGCATTTCCATCACTGTAGGGTTCTGGAGAAATACAATTTACTGAGCTTTGACAATTTTAGATTATTCTCAAATTTGTGCCTAGTTTATCACATTTTAAATGGTTTGGCCCCTCCTCCTCTATGTGACTTTGTGTACACTTGCTTAGTAAGTTCTATTAGATCCTCCAGAATATCCTCTATACAAGATTGTACCATTTCATCACACTGCATTTGGGCAGTCAGCTTTCTGCGTGAAAGCCACAACTCAGTGAAACGTCCTACCTGATTATATGAAGAACTGTAGTTCTATCAATGCATTCAAGGCCAAATTTTTAAAAAATCAACTAAAGACGAATCAACTGTGTGACCACTGAGCCTAGTTTACATTATTAATTTTTAATTGACATTGTAGGTGTATGTGATGTGCTGTTGTGTGTGGCTTTGTATTTTGTATGGTGTGTTCTTTGTGGGGTTTTTTGTTTGTTTGCTTATTTGTTTGTTTTTGTTGTTGTTTTTGCTTTGTACTGTTTGTTGTTGTGCTGTTGTATGTTTTCATTATAATGGACTACGGATGCAAATTAGCTTCAAGCTAACTCCGGTGCAGTGCATCATTTATGCTTAATACTGCACACTGTCCTGTTCAATAAATCAAATCAAATCAATCCTGATATATATTTAGATTGTTCTCCAATTGGCTTTCCTGAACTAACTTCAATGATTTGTTCAGCTAAACCATCAACCTGTCTCTTAGACCCCATCCCAACTAGGCTGCTTAAGGAAGTCTTACCCTTAGTGAGCACTTCTTTACTAGATATGATCAATCTGTCTTTAGTAACAGGCTATGTACCACAGTCCTTTAAAGTAGCTGTAATTAAACCTCTTCTTAAGAAGCCTACTCTTGATTCAGGCATCTTAGCCAACTATAGACCTATATCTAACCTTCCATTTCTCTCTAAGATCCTTGAGAAAGCAGTCTCTAATCAGTTATGTGACTTTCTACATAACAATAGTTTATTTGAGGATTTTCAGTCAGGATTTAGAGGCATCATAGCACAGAGACAGCACTGGTGAAAGTCACTAATGACCTCCTAACTGCATCGGACAAAGGATTTGTCTCTATACTTGTCCTGTTAGATCTTAGTGCTGCATTCAACACAATTGACCATCAAATCCTTTTGCAGAGACTGAAACATTTAATTGGCATTAAAGGAACTGCATTAAGCTGGTTTAAGTCCTATTTATCAGACCGATTTCAGTTTGTACATGTTAATGATGAATCCTCCATGAAGGAAAAAGTTAGACACAGAGTTCCACAAGGTTCTGTACTTGGACCAATTCTATTCACCTTATATATGCTTCCTTTAGGTAATATTATTAGGAAACACTCCATAAATGTTAATTGTTATGCAGATGACACCCAATTATATTTATCAATGAAGCCTGATGAAACCAATCAGTTAAACAAACTCCAAACATGCCTTAACGACATAAAGACCTGGATGACCTGCAATTTTCTGCTACTAAACTCAGATAAAACTGAAGTTATTGTGTTTGGCCCTAAACACCTTAGAAACACATTATCTAATGATAAAGCTACTCTGGATGGCATTACCCTGGCCTCCAGCATCACCGTAAGGAATCTGGGAGTTATCTTTGATCAGGATATGTCCTTTAACTCCCACATAAATCAAATCTCAAGGACTGCCTTTTTTCACTCACGTAATATCACAAAAATCACATCCTGTCCCTAAAAGATGCAGAAAAACTAGTTCACGCATTTGTTACTTCTAGGCTGGATTATTGCAATTCCTTATTATCAGGCTGCCCTAACAAGTCTCTAAAGACTCTCCAGCTGGTCCAGAATGCAGCTGCACGTGTTCTGACTAAAACTAGAAAAAGAGATCACATTTCTCCCATTTTAGCTTCGCTGCATTGGCTTCCTGTAAAATCTAGAATAGAATTTAAAATCCTTCTCCTGACTTACAAAGCCCTTAATGGTCAGGCACCATCATATCTTGAAGAGCTCATAGTACCGTATTATCCCACTAGAACACTGCGCTCCTAGTATGCAGCTTACTGGTGGTCCCTACAGTCTTTAAAAGTAGAATGGGAGGCAGAGCCTTCAGCTATCAGGCTCCTCTCCTGTGGAACCATCTACCGGATTCAGTCCGGGGTGCAGACACCCTCTCTATGTTTAAGAGTAGGCTTAAAACTTTCCTTTTTGATAAAGCTTATAGTTAGGGCCGACCAGGCTCGCCTTGGATCAGCCCTTAGTGATGCTGCTATAGGCCTAGACTGCTGGGGGACTTCCCATGATGCACTGAGCTCCTCTCTCCTCCTCCTCCTCTCCATCTGTATGCATTCATGTAACATCAATGCATGTCACTAACTTGGCTTCTTCTGTGGCATTTTTATGCTTTCTCGTGTCACAGAAAAATTCAGAATCCGAGGGGATGGTGGTGTAGTGTCCTGTGTGTGTCCTGCCTTGATACCTTCTCTGGCCATTATTGCTATTATGAATATCATTGTTATTGTTATTATTGTTGTTATTATGCTTCTCTGTGTCTCTCCCTCCTTCTTTCTCTCTCAACCCGACCAGTCAAGGCAGATGGCGCCACCTAGAGTCCAGTTCTGCTTGAGGTTTCTTCCCGTTAAAGGGGAGTTTTTCCTGCTGCTGCTGCTCATGGAGGAATGTTGGGTCTCTGTAGATTAAAGAGTTTAGTCTAGACCTGCTCTATGTGACAAGTGCCCCAAAATAACTTTGGTTATGATTTGGTGCTTTACAAATAAAATTGAATTGAATATATATATATATATATATATATATATATGTGTGTAAGATATTAGGTAATGTGAAGAGGAAGTGAGTCAGACTCACAACAAAGTGGAGGGATTTATATATCCCATGAGGCCTGGGGGCACTAGAGGGAGGGATAAAGTCACTAAATGTGTTACAAATGTGTTAAATTTACCAAATATGTTCACAGACTTGTGAAAATCAGAAAATGTGTTACAGATGCATTAAAATACAAGACGTGCTAGAAGAGGAACATGTGTTTTGTTCCTCTGTGCTGACCGTATAGGGCGAGTCTCCATTTGACATAGAAATCAAACTTTTATCAACCTTTTTAAATGACTGTTTGCTTTAACCTCGATAACTATGTTAGTCATCCCTCTCTCCCTTTCTTGTCAATTTCTCGTAATCTGCACAAAAATTAGGAGTCTCCAATTGCTCTTTTTGGAAATCTGACGGGACATTGGAAGGGAAGCTAGTCAATGTGGTCCAGGAGCTACAGCCATTTTAATTTTGGTATTAAATTTGAGTTTTTGCTCCAAAATAGGGGTGGAGTGCAAGAGGTTAAAGTTACACTTCCCAGGACCTCCTGAGCAAGGTTGCTGAGGGTAGTGACTTTTGGAATCTAGTTAATCAACAGCCTGATTATGTGAGTTGAGTGTATTGGTAAATAGATGTGAGTATCATCTGCATAGTAATGAAGGGAGATGTGATATTTCTGAATGATTTGTTGAAGAGGTGACACAGAAGCCAGAAAAACAGACGTCAATGTTAAATCCAGGATGTTAAATCCCTCCAAACGGGAGAAGGCCAGACCATCACCCTGTTAGGTCCGGAGACTGGGCCAAAGGTGACTCCAAGGTCAGAGCTGCTCAGACAAACCACTACAGGCCCATTCTACAACAAGGGATCCAGCTAATGAAACAGAGGAATGGATGAGGGATCTGGGAGGATCCTGCCAGGCCCAAAGGAGGAAGGAACAACAATGATGCTAAATTAAGTAATAGGACTTATGAGAATTGGGATTGTTTGTGTCACGTAGTCATTTAAATCATTTCACACAGCAATCACACCATCTGTTGCTCCATCCAGCTTACCTAACAGTTGCAAGTCATCCCTGAAAGGATGTTCCAATAGGGATTTTTAAAAGAGTATTAAAATGTGAGATTTTAGAGAATTAAAAGAGTCAGTCTCAGTTGCTGGGGGAGAATGCATCACTTAGATGGAACCAACACATCTTGAAGACCAAGAAGAAATTTATCTTGAAAAATTGCAGACTGAGCTGAATTCAGCACAAGGTAATAAGATAAGTAAAGATAAGAAGGCCTTTTGAACGTGGGACTGAAGCACCTGCTGCTGTTTTTTATCTGCACCATCTAACAACTGAGAACAATACTACGCCCAGTCTTGGAGATTTTGGACTGTTCCTGTTACCAGCCATTCTTCAAATCCTTCAGAGATTGTGAGTAGAACAAGGAAAGGAGTATAAGATAGAAGTGGAGCATTTCTGTTTTACTGAAATTGTAACCTTTAATAATTTTTACTGTTCAATGCTGTTAGTTGTTGCACTTATTAAATAAAGCATATAAGCTGTAGTTAAATAAGTTTATTTCTTTTCATTACATCCAAAGCTTTTCTTTATAGAACTAGCAGCCTCAGCCAGATAATGTATGAGTAAGTCAGTCAAGGCTGTCATTAACAGAAGTATTTCTACTCTGTATCTGTAGGTCAGGTCAACCAGGGAAGTGAAAGGAGAAGGGGATTGAGGTTTGATACCTGTGGAACTCCACAGGGTTAGCTAACCCAGCTGTACATGAGGAGAACATATCTGAAGTGACAGAGAAACACCTGCAAAACAGTCTGGAGCTGTACAGTTACTACAAACTCCATCCTGAAGGAGACTGAAGTGCAGAAGAAACTATTGTGTCAAACATTGCAGTGGTCCAGAAGGTCTTGAAGAATATGCGGCCATCTACATCCAGTCGACTAACTCTGTGCTGTCGAAAACACCAAAGTCAGACTGACATTTATCAAAAAAATTGTTGATACTTGAGTATGGAATCAGTTAAAAGAGAACAATGTTATACATTTACATTTTTCATTTAGCAGATGCTTTTATCCAAAGCAACGTACATCTGAAACTGATACAACACAAGCAGGGATCTAGTCAGGAGACAAGTCAGACACGAGTAAATGCCATAAAGCTTAAGATAGAGTCCAATAGGATGTAGATGCCCACAGGCAGTGCACCGAGGCAATGCATATATTGCTTAGAAGCAGGGTTTTTTTGTTTTTCTTACTCTACCTTCAGTCTATCAAGTGCAGAGGTGTTCGTGAAAGAGCTAGGTATTTAGTCTTTTCTTAAAGATTGAGAGGGACTCTGCAGATCGAACAGAGGTTCTCCAGGAGTTTGGAGGTTTTCAGCAAGTTGATGAGAACGGGGAGTTCCTGGGTGTGTTTGAACATGATGGTGGTACAGATAATGGAGAGAGATGGTTCGAATTACGCTCAGAGGTCGAAGTTCATGCTGGTCATTCTGAGACCCTGGTGTGGCTGTTTCTTTCATGGTCACATGTCACATGCGATGCACAAGTCACACGCTGTTGAGATATGGGAGGTTTGTGAGTTACCCATAACCCCCTTCTCTGTAGCTTCACAGCCGAGGAAGACTGAGGTTGGATGCTCGGAGGATGAAGACTGATGTTTTCAGCCTTGTCAAGAAAATTTAAATATTCCAAACAAGTTTAAGAGGAGGTGTTGATATTATCATTATTATTATTATTTCTTATAAATAGTGATGTGTTTGTCTGTCATTGTGCAGTCGTGGTGTCACTAAACCTTTTTCTGTCATTAATCCTAATCTGCTATAATCCCTTTGATATCATCTGGATTATTACAAATCTGGAGGTTTATTGACATCAGATCCAATTAGAACATCTTCAAATGAACATTTGGTCTATTTGTCACAGTATGTAACGTCACCTCACAGGTTCTCAGCATTATTGATTGAGTGGATCAATAATCTAAATGTTTATTGTGTGTTATTGAGAGCTGCATGCTGGGATTAACACAGTTTGCATCTGTGAGACAAATGTGAAACATTTTCTACTCACATTAAACACAAATCTGAATCCCATCAGACACACAACAGCTGTTATTTTATTTATATTTATTATTAATATCTATTCATGTTAATGTTCATTAAAATACTTTATATAAATAAATATTTTCAGTAAAGACTCATCCCAACATCAGAACACATAATGTTGATTTAAGGGTCAGATTTGTTCTTTCTTTTCTCACAAACAGGAAACATTTCTGACAGAATAGAAACAGGACAGAGTGTTGAGTTGTTACCACAGTGAAGTGTGGTTAGAATAGAACAAAATAGAATAAAATAGAAACCGAGTGTTACCACGGTGATGTGTGATCCCAGCAGCAGCAGCAGCAGGAAAGCGTTCAGCAGATTCTCCTCCGACTCCATCTGTCTCCTCCTTAACCTGTTTATTTATTCTCAGGTTTTCTCTGCGTTTCCTCGTCTGGTTTTTATTAATCCGTTTATCTTCTTCTTCTCTTCATCCGTTTATCTTCCTGCTCATTTCTCTGTTCTTCCTCCCCCACTCCTCTTCCTCTCTCCTCCCCCTCCTCTCTCACTCTTCTTCTTTGATGCAGCGCCAAAAATCAGCCGAGTGGAAATAGATCCTACAGCTCAGAGAGAGAGAGTGTGTGTGTGTGTGTGTGATGATGTCACAGCTTGGCTGGTGAACAGATCTGTGGCAGCAGCAGGAGGAGGAGGAGCTGTCCGTGGTGCTGAGTGTGTGTGTGTGTGTGTGTGTGTGTGTGTGTGTGTGTGTGTGTGTGTGTGTGTGTGTGCTGCAGGAAGCCATTTGGCCTCAGGCAGGAAAATGTCGGCTCTTTATAAATTATTTCTGCTCTTCAGGTCTTCAACATGATGGAAATATTTAATAATATATTATTATTGTTATCTATCATTATTATCATTATTATCATTGTTGTTGTTGTTGTTGTTTTGAATTAAAGCAGAAAATCAGCTGTGAGATTCATGATTCATATGACACTTTTTTCTGACCTAATATCTCTATATAGATAGATAGATGATAGATAGATGATAGATAGATGATAGATAGATGATAGATAGATAGATGATAGATAGATAGATGATAGATGATAGATAGATAGATAGATGATAGATAGATAGATGATAGATAGATAGATGATAGATAGATAGATAGATGATAGATAGATAGATGATAGATAGATAGATAGATAGATAGATAGATGATAGATAGATAGATGATAGATAGATAGATAGATGATAGATAGATAGATGATAGATAGATAGATAGATAGATAGATAGATAGATAGATAGATAGATAGATGATAGATAGATAGATAGATAGATAGATAGATAGATAGATGATAGATAGATAGATAGATAGATAGATAGATAGATAGATAGATAGATAGATAGATGATAGATGATAGATAGATAGATGATAGATAGATAGATAGATAGATAGATAGATAGATGATAGATGATAGATAGATAGATAGATAGATAGATAGATACATAGATACATAGATGATAGATGATAGATAGATGATAGATACATAGATGATAGATAGATAGATGATAGATACATAGATGATAGATAGATAGATAGATAGATAGATAGATAGATAGATAGATAGATAGATAGATAGATAGATGATAGATAGATGATAGATAGATAGATAGATAGATAGATAGATGATAGATACATAGATGATAGATAGATGATAGATAGATAGATGATAGATACATAGGTGATAGATGATAGATACATAGATGATAGATAGATGATAGATACATAGATGATAGATAGATAGATGAAAGATAGATGATAGATGATAGATGATAGATAGATGATAGATAGATAGATAGATAGATAGATAGATAGATAGATAGATAGATAGATGATTGATAGATAGATGATAGATAGATAGATAGATAGTAGATACATAGATGATAGATACATAGATGATAGATAGATGATAGATAGATGATAGATACATAGATGATAGATAGATAGATGATAGATAGATGATAGATACATAGATGATAGATAGATAGATAGATAGATGATTGATAGATAGATGATAGATAGATAGATAGTAGATACATAGATGATAGATACATAGATGATAGATACATAGATGATAGATAGATGATAGATACATAGATTATAGATAGATAGATGATAGATGATAGATACATAGATGATAGATAGATGATAGATACATAGATTATAGATAGATAGATGATAGATGATAGATACATAGATGATAGATAGATAGATAGATGATAGATAGATGATAGATGATAGATACATAGATGATATATAGATAGATGATAGATACATAGATGATAGATAGATGATAGATAGATAGATAGATGATAGATACATAGATGATAGATAGATAGATGATAGATAGATGATAGATAGATAGATGATAGATACATAGATGATAGATGATAGATAGATAGATGATAGATACATAGATGATAGATAGATAGATGATAGATAGATGATAGATAGATGATAGATAGATAGATGATAGATACATAGATGATAGATGATAGATAGATAGATGATAGATACATAGATGATAGATGATAGATGATAGATAGATGATAGATAGATGATAGATAGATAGATGATAGATACATAGATGATAGATACATAGATGATCGATGATAGATGATCGATGATAGATAGATGATAGACACATAGATGATAAATAGATGATAGATACATAGATGATAGATTGATAGATGATAGATACATAGATGATAGATTGATAGAAGATAGATGACAGATGATAGATGATAGATAGATGATAGATACATAGATGATACATAGATGATAGATGATAGATAGATGATAGATACATAGATGATAGATAGATAGATGATAGATAGATGATAGATACATAGATGATAGATGATAGATGATAGATACATAGATGATAGATACATAGATGATAGATGACAGATGATAGATGATAGATAGATGATAGATACATAGATGATAGACAGATGATAGATAGATAGATAGATAGATAGATAGATAGATAGATGATAGATACATAGATGATAGATAGATGATAGATAGATAGATAGATAGATAGATAGATAGATAGATAGATAGATAGATAGATAGATAGATAGATGATAGATACATAGATGATAGATAGATAGATGATAGATGATAGATACATAGATGATAGATAGATAGATGATAGATGATAGATAGATAGATGATAGATAGATGATAGATAGATGATAGATACATAGATGATAGATAGATGATAGATACATAGATGATAGATAGATGATAGATAGATAGATGATAGATGATAGATAGATGATAGATACATAGATGATAGATAGATGATAGATAGATAGATGATAGATGATAGATACATAGATGATAGATAGATAGATGATAGATGATAGATAGATGATAGATAGATGATAGATAGATGATAGATAGATAATAATCATTCTCCTTCAACAGGTTCATGACACCAAAAATATTTTTCATTCTTTGTTTTACAAAATAAATGCAATGTGTTAAAATCTTATTCTGAAGGGTTAGGGTTAGTTATAATGTGTATGTGTGGTTTGATTTATGTGTGTAATATATCAACACAACAAATGTTTTAGTGTGAGAGTGAAATTATCATTTCATGCTCCTGCCAGTTTAAAAACACCTGAACCAATCAGATCTTTGCAGGCGGGATCAGGATTAGTGACATCATCTTCCTGTGTTGGAGTCGGTGTGGGAGATTCAAGAATTTCAAGTGTTTCCTCATGATGTTGATAAGAAATATCATGTGGGCAGCTTCACATTTCTCTGAAAACAAACATCAGTCGGTCGGTTACAGCAAAACAACTCTGACACCGGAGGATGAAGAGGAAACTCATCATCGGGATAAAAGTGAAAACAGGTGATAAATGACAAAGAAAGTTTGACACCTGAACACAGAGCAGACCAGGTGAGTCAGTCCTCCATTAGATCGGCTGAGCAGAGCGGTGTTGTCATGGCGATGACCCCAGGTCAACCTGCAGGTATAGAAGGTGGGGTTAACATGATGGATAAATTCAGGAGGATTATGTAAACCTGCTTGCCTGGTCCACAGGTGATGATGAGGATGAAGATGGTGTAAGTTTGGTTCAGAGGAGGGAACCCTTGAGTCAGCTTTCAGTCGAGTGTTGGACTGATGGCATAGTGATGACATCATGAAGTCATCCTTCAGACTATGACCTCTGACCTTTACTGGACAGTTTTCATCGGGGTTCATTTATAAAATATAAGTGAGGTCTGATTAACGAAAGTAAAGAGACTTAATGATTAATTATTATTCTGACCAGCAGTGTGATGATGGTGATGATGATGATGATGATGATGTGGGAGGAAGTCACA